>NC_053427.1:63321004-63577512 GCF_007990345.1 Gossypium hirsutum | reverse complement strand
AAATTTCATAACTGGTCTTGATCGATGTAAGATGGATCAAAACTTCATCAGTGACAATGGAAAGCAACCAAGAAGCTAGGATTTTATCCTACTTTTTATGAACCAAAACAAAGGATTATCAACATACTGTCCGTCGGGTCCAGGTAGATGGGTAGATGGAACAGGAGCTGTACCAAATACAAACCCTTCAAGATCATAGCTTTCAAGAATTAACAAGATTTGGTGCTTCCATAACAAGAAGTTGTACTCCCCCAGTTTGATAGTATCGTGTTTAGAAAAGTAGTGAATATTTTGTAAAGACGTGCTATTAAGACCTTGAGAGTGAGTAGCCCCTTCAACATTAGACGAATGGCGAGGTATTTCAGTCGCCATGAGAAAGAGACCCGAGAAAAAAAAATATGAAAAAAAATGAGCTAACACAAGAAAGACCATAGCTCAGATACTATATCAAGATTATGGAAAGTATATTTTCCAACTTGCTCATTAATAAAAGAAGAGGAGTATTTAATACATCATAGAGAGTAATGACTAGCTGGCTAACTAACCAACTGATTAACAGACTGTTAGCCTATTAACTAACTATTAACTAAATTCTATTCACTACTAACAGATATGCTAACAGAAGGCCTTTCCATTATATGCACATAATAGTCATTTTCCAATCCATATTTTGTTAGAGAATTAACTGCTACATTTGCTTCTTTCAACACGTGACTAATAGTTATTGTCGGCTCCCTATTGTTGAGTTCATTAATAGTACATACAAGAGAAAAATTATTCCTTTGGTACCCACTTGAGTTCAACATGTTTACAAGTTTATTATAACTTTCAACTAGAAGGTTCCTAATATCTGCATCCCATGCCAATCTCAGACCACCATAGATGGCCCCAACTCCACTTGAAGAACTAAACCTAGTCCCAAGCTATGGAAGGAACCTACAATCCAATCACACTTGTCATCATGTGATAACTGTCTAACTGATGTAACCATTGTCCTAATCTTAACTGAATCGTCGATGTTAAGCTTAATCCACTCCACATGCAGGGTGGTCCATTTAGACCATCCCCTCCTTTGCCCATTTTGCAATATATCCCTTACATGAGAATTCTTCATGTGTCGAGCCTAAATAATACTCTAATTGAAGATCTCAAATGAGAAAAAAGTTAACCTATTGGAATACGAATGAGTTTCCTTGCCTCCAAACCCACCAACAGATAATACTAAAGAGAGTTTGTCAGTCAATCATGTATGCAGCAATCAATACAACATAAAAGGTTCTCCAACAACTATATCAATGGTAAAACAAAGAAACATACCTGGTCTATTGTGGGAATCAGAAACTCTATGCTATGGAAATTGTAAGGTAATCCCTCACAAGAAGAAGACATGATTCAATTTCTGCCCATCAAAGCTACACAAGGGATCATCAGTTAAACAACCATTGTATCTATCCATTTTAGTGAACAAATTTTCTTTTGCTAATATCTACTTTGTAACACTCCAAATCCGGCCTAGACGTTATGGTCGAATCTTGGAAATTATATTAAAATGTGCAAAATTATTTGTTTACTTGAAAATAAAGCTTATGAGTTTGAAACGTGAAATTCCTAAGTTTGACTAATTTTATTTCTTCGAAAAATATTTGGTAAAATTTATTTTAAAAAAAAAGAAAGAAAAGCGTCATTTAATTGTAATGTTGTTTGAAAACATTTTAAATACTAATGTTCTTATATTATAATTATAAAAATGATTTTTATAAAGAAATTTGCAGTGGATTTTCAGAAAACTATTTAGAAAATTTACGAATATTATTTTGTTTATAATTTAAGAAAAACATAATAAATTTGGGAAAAATGACATTATCAAAGATACTTAAAATCCCATAATATTATATGCATGCATGATCGTTTTAAAGTCATAAAAATAAAACCACAAACCAACTAGAGGTAAATTCCAAAGTCAAAAGTCCAAAAGTCCACAAACCCAAACCCAAAATCCAATTAAGTTAAAATCCATAAAAATATCCATGTAATAAAATATATTCTGAGAGGCTCCACTGAGTGCTGATCCAAGTCCTATGTTTAAATGTTATCTGAAAGGTTGAAATACTAATGGGGTGAGCTTTTACGCCTTGTAACACCCCAAACCCGAAACCGTCATCGGGGTCGAACACGAGGTGTTGACTGGCTTTACCCTCTTACAAAATTTATTTTCCAGACACTGCCCAATCTGTGTACTAGTCGTTTTAAAATTCATATCTTGAGTTTCGTAACTCGAAAATCAGTTTCGTAATTTTTCCCAGAAACTAGACTCATGTGCCCATCTATGTATTTTTTTCTAGAATTTTTGGTTGGGCCAATTAGTACAGTTTATTAGTCAAAGTTCCCCAAGTTGCAGGGGTCGACTACACTGACCTTTGCCCATTACGACTGGGATATCTCCCTGCACGGGGCTTCAATACTGTTGCCGTTTGTTTCTATGGAAACTAGACTCAGAGAGGAATCTGCACATATATGGTACGACCCCTAATTATCTCTGGTTAATTTATAATGAATTTCCAAAGTTGGAGCAGGGAATCCAGAAACCGTTCTGGCCCTGTCCCACTAAAATCTGATTATCTCTTAATATACTGCCCATATGATCTTTTCGTTACTTCCTCATGAAAACAGACTCATCGAGCTTCGATTACATAATTTATTCATCAATTAATTCCACTCCTACTATTTTTAGTGATTTTTCAATCTCATGACACTGCTGCTGCCAGCATCTGTTACGAAAGTAACTAGGTCCATTTCATGCCTACCCTCGATCCAACTCAATCGAACATTCGTGCCATTTTCGCATGGCTTAAAGTTTACATGCCATAATTCAAACACAACGTACTAGCTTATACATGCCAAAATGATCTTCTAAGCACACTAGGAAGAAAGTACCAAAACTAGCTATCTGGTGTGATGACTTCGTTGACGGCCCGACCCCGTAAAAATTGATGAGTCCAAGCAACCTATAATGGGTGACAAGGAAACACCGGGTGAGTTTATAACTCAGTAAGTCATAAGCAATGCTCTACTATACATCAATAACATTATCACAAGAGGAATAAAATGGAATGAGACAATTTACTCCATCCATACCGAACCATACCATAGTTCCACCAACCTACCGATTCAATTTCATATCAATTCATGCCTTCACAATTCATATACTCATCAATAGGACATTGAAGCATTTTCATAAATCAATTTATTTTCGTTACAATCAAACCACAAAACGGCCTTTCACCCATCCTACGATAAATTTTTATGTACGTGACTTCAAGTATAGTTGTCACATAGGTTCAACTTACCGAGCTCAACACCAAGTATACGCATAGCATATATTAGCCATGTCCTCAAGACACTTACCCGATCCGCTGTCCGCGATCAGCTCAATAGTGTCGCACACATAGTGTCCATAATGATTCACGAATGTATATTGAGCCCGCACACTCAGTGCTATATAATCAACTCGCACATTTAGTGCCACGTAATCAAATCGCACACTTAGTGCTACATAGTCAAACCCTCACACTTAGTGCCGCATGGTCAATTCGCACACTTAGTGCATCATATTCATTTCGCACACTTAGTGCAACAAAGTAGAATCGCACACTTAGTGCTGTACAATTTAATCCCGCGCACTTAGCACCAATCTCATGGTCATAAATGGTTATCCCGCACATTTAGTGCCGAGATCAACAACTCATTACATCTCACCTCATTTATTTCATTCAACAATTTCATCATCACATACGTACATGCATATATATATGTACATTTATTCATTCCATTCAGCATCAATACACAACATTATGACCATTGAAATAATACCAACTACATGCTTAATGACTTACCTCGTGTTGGGTAAGACGGTTCCAACTCGGCTACTCGATAACCTTTTCTTTGCCTTTGCTCGATTCACCTCCTTTAGCTCCTTGAGCTATATCAATAATTTAACTAGTTTAACCACCTTGCTAAATATTTACAATCCAATCTCACATGTACATGTATGTTAGTATATTCGGCTAATAATCTCATGCAACTACCAAAGCCGAATCAACTAAATATACTTATGTATACACACATATATCATCATCGAAATCACCTAAGCTTAGACATCGATTTTTAATTTCAAGTAAGTTGCCGAATGCAACCTTACTAAATTCTCATGGATTCAATATACCATTACCATGAAATCAACAACCAAATTCATAGACAATTTAGGAAAATCACATTACAATTCTCATATTCAAGCAAAGACCATGGCCGAATGCACATATGACCTCATAACAAAAATATTGAACCTTTGGTTGCCCAATTAGCTTAACATCCATCAAATTTTTAAATCAAGAAGCTCACCTCATCTATAATCAACTCTCAATGCCCTAAGGCATCAAAAACAACATCAAAGAAATACAACCATCCATGGCCGAATGTCCTAGCCGAATTGTTTTAACCATGAGTAACATAACAAGCATAGATCGTGTTTATGGATATACCGTGGCCGATTCAAGCTAATCACCTCCAAAATCATCAACCATTTTCGTTGCATATAACATATATAAACATGAATAAGTTTCATATAATCCCTTAACACATTAATTTCTTTCATCAACAACCTTTTCCTTGAACACTTTCTCATGACCGATTGCTCATGTTATCAACAAGATTCAAAGTTTAAACATGGGCTATTTAAAACATGCATGCATCTCAAAGACAACATCAAACATACCTTAGTCTAACCACCACCATAGCCGATTTTTCTCAAGCCTTTTTCCCCTTCCTTTCTTTCCTCTATTCGGCCAAGGATGTTTAAGAATGAACTCTTTTTTTTTTTTGTTTTCTTTCTTCAATTCACGGCAACAAGGGGGGGGTGAGACCATGTACTTTTTTTTTTTTTTCTCCATCACCCTTCTTTCATTATTTAATCACCATGCTTATTATTTTATTATTCTTAACATGCATCACTAGCATAACATGTTGGAGACATGTTTCCACCTATAGCATGGCCGGCCACTACATATTAGGGAGGGGGAATTTGACATGCAAGTCCCCTTTTTCTTCCACATGCACTAATAGGTCCTCATGCATTGACCTATCACATTTTAAAATTTTCTCATATAAGTCCTATTGACTAAATTCACATGCAATCGACTAAATCGAAGCTTGAAATTTTTACACATTCATGATTACATATTCTAGACAATAAACATCACATTCAAACCTTTCGGTGACTCGGTTTAGCGGTCCCGAAACCACTTCCCGGCTAGGGTCAATTTTGGGCTGTCACAACTCTCCCTCACTTAAGAAATTTTCGTCCTCGAAAATCTTACCAGTAAATAGGTTTGGATATCGTTCCTTCATCGAGCTCTCGGGTTCCCAGGTTGCTTCCTCGATCCCGTGTTTGAGCCACAACACCTTAACCAACGGAACCCTTTTGTTTCGCAACTCTTTCACCTCACGAGCTAGGATACGTATCGGTTCTTCTTCATAACTCATATCGGCTTGAATTTCAACCTCTGATGGGCTAATTATATGCGACGGATCAGATCGATAGCGTCGAAGCATCGAAACATGAAAGACATCGTGAATCTTTTCAAGCTCAGGGGGCAAAATCAATCTATACGCAACTGGCCCCACTCGTTCGGAGATTTCGTACGGCCCAATGAATCTCGGGCTCAACTTGCCCTTACGGCCAAACCTAAGTACCTTTTTCCAAGGTGAAACTTTAAGGAACACTTTATCTCCCACCTGATATTCAATGTCCTTCCGTTTCAGATCCGCATACGATTTCTGACGATCTGTGGCTGCCTTCAAACTTTCACGGATTACTTTTACTTTCTGTTCAGCATCTTTAATCAAATCAACTCCGAAAATTTTACTTTCACCAAGCTCGGTCCAAAACAATGGTGTACGGCATTTACGACCGTACAAAGCCTCGTAAGGTGCCATCTTAATACTTGATTGAAAACTATTGTTGTAAGCGAATTCAATCAAAGGTACATACCGTTCCCATGAACCACTAAACTCAAGGATGCAGCATCTCAGCATATCCTCGAGTATCTGAATTATCCGCTCGGATTGACCATCGGTTTGGGGATGAAAAGCGGTGCTAAAATGCAGCTGGGTACCCAAAGCTTCTTGCAATTTCTTCCAAAATCGCGAGGTGAATCTCGGATCTCTATCCGACACGATAGAAATAGGTACTCCATGTAATCTCACAATCTGAGAAACATACAACTCGGCTAGTTTATCCAATGAGAAATCCGTACGCACGGGGATAAAGTGAGCCGACTTAGTCAGCCTATCAACAACAACCCAAATCGCATCCTTCTTACTTGCGGACAATGGCAGTCCGGACACAAAGTCCATTGTGACTCGGTCCCATTTCCACTCGGGTATCATGATCGGCTGAAGTAACCCTGAAGGCACTTGATGTTCCGCTTTCACTTGCTGACATATTAAACATCTCGAAACAAAGTCGGAGATGTCTCGCTTCATACCATGCCACCAAAATCGACGTTTCAAGTCGTTGTACATTTTCGTGCTCCCCGGGTGAATTGACATTCGGCTACAATGGGCTTCGTTCAGGATCATCGGAATGAGTTCCGAATTCCTTGGAACGCACAAACGACTTCTAAACCTCAAACAACCATCATCATCAATCTGAAACTCCGATTCCTTGTTTGGAACACACTCAGCTCGTTTTGCAACTAATTCATCATCGACTTTCTGAGCTTCATGAATTTGATGAGTCAATAATGGTTTGGCTTTTAATTCAGCTACTAACACATTGTCAGGTAGAACAGACAAGTGTACATTCATCGCTCGCAAAGCAAACAGTGATTTCCGGCTTAAGGCGTCCGCAACCACATTAGCCTTTCCCGGGTGGTAATCAATGACAAGCTCATAATCCTTCAACAATTCAAGCCAACGTCTTTGTCGCAGATTCAAGTCCCGTTGAGTCATCAAATATTTGAGACTTTTGTGATCCGAAAACACATGGCACTTCTCACCAAACAAATAATGTCGCCATATTTTCAATGCAAACACAATGGCGGCTAGTTCGAGATCATGGGTCGGATAATTTCTCTCGTGTGGCTTCAATTGTCTCGACGCATAGGCCACAACTCGACCTTCTTGCATCAATACACAACCCAACCCGAGTAGGGATGCGTCACTATAAACGACAAACTCTTTACCCGATTCGGGTTGCACCAAAATTGGAGCTTTAGTCAGATGAGTTTTCAGTTGATCGAAGCTTTTCTGACATTTCTCCGTCCATTCGAACTTAACATCCTTCTGAAGTAGCTTCGTCATTGGTGTGGCTATCATCGAGAAACCTTTGACAAATCGTCGGTAATAACCGGCGAGCCCTAGAAAGCTCCGGACTTCGGTAACGTTTCTCGGAGGCTTCCAGTTAAGTATGGCTGAAATTTTGCTCGGGTCAACCCGAATACCCAATGCGGATACCACATGACCCAAGAAGCTAACCTCTCTTAGCCAGAACTCACACTTACTGAACTTAGCATATAACTGCTTATCCCGCAAAATTTGCATCACTAGCCTCAGATGCTCAGCATGTTCGGCCTCATCTCTTGAATAGACCAAGATGTCATCAATAAACACAACTACGAACCGATCCAAGTACGGCCTAAAGATCCGATTCATCAAATCCATAAACACCGCAGGGGCATTAGTGAGCCCAAACGGCATCACTAAGAACTCATAGTGACCGTACCTCGTTCTGAAAGCAGTTTTGGGTACGTCCGAATCTCGAATCCGTAACTGATAATAACCCGATCTCAAATCTATCTTTGAAAACACCGATGCTCCCTTTAATTGATCGAACAGATCATCTATACGCGGTAACGGATACTTATTCTTTATCGTCACTTTATTCAGTTGACGATAGTCAATGCACAACCTCATGGTTCCGTCCTTCTTTTTCACGAACAATACTGGTGCACCCCAAGGCGAGAAACTCGGTCGAGCGAAACCTCTATCCGTCAATTCTTGCAACTGAGCTTTCAACTCTTTTAACTCAGTTAGTGCCATACGATACGGAGCGATCGAAATTGGCGTAGTTCCAGGTACAAGCTCAATTCCAAACTCTACTTCCCGAACAGGTGGCAAACCCGGTAACTCTTCAGGAAAAACATCCGGGTATTCACAAACCACCGGCACCGATTCGGGTTTCTTTTCTAACTCCTTGTCATCAAGTACATACGCGAGGTATGCTTCGCACCCTTTCCTTACATATTTCTGGGCCAACATTGCTGATATTACAGCTGGCAACCCCCTTAAGTCCGCAGACTCAACTCGGATTATTTCGTTATTTGCGCACCTCAAATCGATAGTCTTGCTTTTGCAATTCACAACCGCATCATGCGCGGTTAACCAATCCAAACCAAGAATAACATCAAACTCGTCGAACGGCAAAAGCATCAAATCAGCCGGAAAACAGGATTCTCGGATTAATAGAGGGCATCTCTTACACACTTTATCAACAAGTACGCATTGACCCAAAGGGTTTGATACTCGAATTACGAGCTCAGTAGACTCAACAGGTAGAGTCTTACTGGTTGCTAAGGTTTCGCATACATATGAATGAGTAGAACCAGGGTCAATCAATGCAATCACATTAGTATCAAAGAGAGTGAAGGTACCAGTGATGACGTCGGGGGAGGATGCCTCCTCTCGTGCGCGAATGGCATATGCTCTAGCAGGAGCACGGTTCTCGGCGCGATCGGCCGTATCAGAAGCCCCCCTCTGACTACCACCCCTGCCTCCAAAAATTCTCGGTGGTCTACCTCTAGATGTCACTCCACTAGGTCTTGCACCTTGAATCTTATTCTTCTCATCCAGCTCCGTGCAATCTCTAATGAAGTGGTCCTTCGAACCGCATCCGTAACAGGCCCTGTTAGTAGACTTGCCCCAACATTCACCTAGGTGTCGTCTTCCACATTGGGGACATTCAGGTTTCTCGTGCCGATTATTGCCCACACTAGCTACCGAAGTAGCTCGGGAGCCCATCGATGGTCTTGCCCTGATGGAAATTCCCGTAGTCGCCCTCGACTTACTAATGTCCTCCCTGAACTTCTTCACAGCTGAGAACGGAGCTTTACCCGTCGATCTTTTACGATAATCTCTAGCTTCAAATTCAGCCTTCCTCTTCTCCTTTCCAAGTTCCTCCGCCTTGCAGGCTCGTTCGACTAGTGTTACGAATTCCTTTATTTCCAGAATACCCATTAGTAGCTTTAAATCTTCGTTCAATCCTTCCTCAAATCTTTTGCACATAGCAACCTCATCAGCTACGCACTCCCGGGCATACCTACTAAGTCTTACGAATTCATGTTCGTATTCAGATACAGTCATACGGCCTTGCTTGAGTTCCAAGAACTCCTTACGCTTCTGGTCAATGAACCGTTGGCTAATAAATTTCTTCCGAAATTCCGTTTGAAAGAAGTCCCAAGTTACTCGCTCGTTCGGGACTATGGAAATCAATGTCCTCCACCAATAGTAGGCTGAGTCTCGCAACAAAGATACAGCACATTTTAGACATTCATCGGGTGTGCATGACAATTCATCGAACACCCGAATGGTGTTATCAAGCCAGAACTCGGCCCTTTCGGCATCATCAGTTACTATGGCCTTGAACTCCTCGGCCCCACGCTTCCTAATCAAGTCTACAGGTAGCTTACTCAGCCTCACAGGATCAGCGACTGACGGCCTTACAGGCTCTTGGGGTGGGTTATTCAAATTTGGGAATTGTTGGACAGCCGGGTTGGCTCGGGCATATTGCGCGACCCACTCATTCATCATGGTAAAGAAGGCTTGTTTAGCCCCCTCACCTTGATTATTCGCAGATGACTGGGGTTCAACAGGCGGCGTCCCTTGTGCAGGAGCAGCCGCTACGCTCTCAACGTCATCCGCTAGGGTTCTTTCTTCACCGGGATCCATTTACTAATCAAGACAAAAACATTTCAACCGTCAGAAGTCATCACCCTTTTAAACATTAACATTATGGCATGTATAGCTAGACTCATACGTGCTATGGAAGTCCTAGAACCGACTAAACCATAGCTCTGATACCAATAAAATGTAACACCCCAAACCCGAAACCGTCATCGGGGTCGAACACGAGGTGTTGACTGGCTTTACCCTCTTACAAAATTTATTTTCCAGACACTGCCCAATCTGTGTACTAGTCGTTTTAAAATTCATATCTTGAGTTTCGTAACTCGAAAATCAGTTTCGTAATTTTTCCCAGAAACTAGACTCATGTGCCCATCTATGTATTTTTTTCTAGAATTTTTGGTTGGGCCAATTAGTACAGTTTATTAGTCAAAGTTCCCCAAGTTGCAGGGGTCGACTACACTGACCTTTGCCCATTACGACTGGGATATCTCCCTGCACGGGGCTTCAATACTGTTGCCGTTTGTTTCTATGGAAACTAGACTCAGAGAGGAATCTGCACATATATGGTACGACCCCTAATTATCTCTGGTTAATTTATAATGAATTTCCAAAGTTGGAGCAGGGAATCCAGAAACCGTTCTGGCCCTGTCCCACTAAAATCTGATTATCTCTTAATATACTGCCCATATGATCTTTTCGTTACTTCCTCATGAAAACAGACTCATCGAGCTTCGATTACATAATTTATTCATCAATTAATTCCACTCCTACTATTTTTAGTGATTTTTCAATCTCATGACACTGCTGCTGCCAGCATCTGTTACGAAAGTAACTAGGTCCATTTCATGCCTACCCTCGATCCAACTCAATCGAACATTCGTGCCATTTTCGCATGGCTTAAAGTTTACATGCCATAATTCAAACACAACGTACTAGCTTATACATGCCAAAATGATCTTCTAAGCACACTAGGAAGAAAGTACCAAAACTAGCTATCTGGTGTGATGACTTCGTTGACGGCCCGACCCCGTAAAAATTGATGAGTCCAAGCAACCTATAATGGGTGACAAGGAAACACCGGGTGAGTTTATAACTCAGTAAGTCATAAGCAATGCTCTACTATACATCAATAACATTATCACAAGAGGAATAAAATGGAATGAGACAATTTACTCCATCCATACCGAACCATACCATAGTTCCACCAACCTACCGATTCAATTTCATATCAATTCATGCCTTCACAATTCATATACTCATCAATAGGACATTGAAGCATTTTCATAAATCAATTTATTTTCGTTACAATCAAACCACAAAACGGCCTTTCACCCATCCTACGATAAATTTTTATGTACGTGACTTCAAGTATAGTTGTCACATAGGTTCAACTTACCGAGCTCAACACCAAGTATACGCATAGCATATATTAGCCATGTCCTCAAGACACTTACCCGATCCGCTGTCCGCGATCAGCTCAATAGTGTCGCACACATAGTGTCCATAATGATTCACGAATGTATATTGAGCCCGCACACTCAGTGCTATATAATCAACTCGCACATTTAGTGCCACGTAATCAAATCGCACACTTAGTGCTACATAGTCAAACCCTCACACTTAGTGCCGCATGGTCAATTCGCACACTTAGTGCATCATATTCATTTCGCACACTTAGTGCAACAAAGTAGAATCGCACACTTAGTGCTGTACAATTTAATCCCGCGCACTTAGCACCAATCTCATGGTCATAAATGGTTATCCCGCACATTTAGTGCCGAGATCAACAACTCATTACATCTCACCTCATTTATTTCATTCAACAATTTCATCATCACATACGTACATGCATATATATATGTACATTTATTCATTCCATTCAGCATCAATACACAACATTATGACCATTGAAATAATACCAACTACATGCTTAATGACTTACCTCGTGTTGGGTAAGACGGTTCCAACTCGGCTACTCGATAACCTTTTCTTTGCCTTTGCTCGATTCACCTCCTTTAGCTCCTTGAGCTATATCAATAATTTAACTAGTTTAACCACCTTGCTAAATATTTACAATCCAATCTCACATGTACATGTATGTTAGTATATTCGGCTAATAATCTCATGCAACTACCAAAGCCGAATCAACTAAATATACTTATGTATACACACATATATCATCATCGAAATCACCTAAGCTTAGACATCGATTTTTAATTTCAAGTAAGTTGCCGAATGCAACCTTACTAAATTCTCATGGATTCAATATACCATTACCATGAAATCAACAACCAAATTCATAGACAATTTAGGAAAATCACATTACAATTCTCATATTCAAGCAAAGACCATGGCCGAATGCACATATGACCTCATAACAAAAATATTGAACCTTTGGTTGCCCAATTAGCTTAACATCCATCAAATTTTTAAATCAAGAAGCTCACCTCATCTATAATCAACTCTCAATGCCCTAAGGCATCAAAAACAACATCAAAGAAATACAACCATCCATGGCCGAATGTCCTAGCCGAATTGTTTTAACCATGAGTAACATAACAAGCATAGATCGTGTTTATGGATATACCGTGGCCGATTCAAGCTAATCACCTCCAAAATCATCAACCATTTTCGTTGCATATAACATATATAAACATGAATAAGTTTCATATAATCCCTTAACACATTAATTTCTTTCATCAACAACCTTTTCCTTGAACACTTTCTCATGACCGATTGCTCATGTTATCAACAAGATTCAAAGTTTAAACATGGGCTATTTAAAACATGCATGCATCTCAAAGACAACATCAAACATACCTTAGTCTAACCACCACCATAGCCGATTTTTCTCAAGCCTTTTTCCCCTTCCTTTCTTTCCTCTATTCGGCCAAGGATGTTTAAGAATGAACTCTTTTTTTTTTTTGTTTTCTTTCTTCAATTCACGGCAACAAGGGGGGGTGAGACCATGTACTTTTTTTTTTTTTCTCCATCACCCTTCTTTCATTATTTAATCACCATGCTTATTATTTTATTATTCTTAACATGCATCACTAGCATAACATGTTGGAGACATGTTTCCACCTATAGCATGGCCGGCCACTACATATTAGGGAGGGGGAATTTGACATGCAAGTCCCCTTTTTCTTCCACATGCACTAATAGGTCCTCATGCATTGACCTATCACATTTTAAAATTTTCTCATATAAGTCCTATTGACTAAATTCACATGCAATCGACTAAATCGAAGCTTGAAATTTTTACACATTCATGATTACATATTCTAGACAATAAACATCACATTCAAACCTTTCGGTGACTCGGTTTAGCGGTCCCGAAACCACTTCCCGGCTAGGGTCAATTTTGGGCTGTCACACGCCTAGTGTGAGATTAACACAAACTCAATCACATACTTTATAAATATATACGATAAATAATCATAAAATCATATAACTCAAATTTCATAAATATATCATGCATGATTGTGTCAATGCACATTTTGTAAAAAGGATGCAAGTTTTTAAAAAACGGCCCTACCCATTCTCGCTACACGTTGTAAACTCAAAATTATATAGGTTTTTTTATTATATATTTTTATCATATTTTTACTTAATAAATATGTTTATCTTGAGTAACTGTTATTAAAATAAGTGAATTTTACTTAATTAGTAGTATTAGGCATGAATTTATAGAGTATGTGAAATTGTGCTTAATTACATGTTTTTTGTACATATTTTATATTATTTCATATTAATTTATTAATATGTGATTTTTCACTATGTAGGAGGGCCATTGAAGATGTGATTAACGTGAATGAAACATGGACATGCACAAACCAATCCATGTGGACAGCAATACCATGTGTCGAAACCATTTTTTTTATTTTAAAAAAAAGGGGATTGACTTTAAAACAAGGTATCGACTTTGAAGCAAAGTATGGAGTCGCCACCAATCTTTTTGGTTTAGGTGTGACCGGATCACCTAATAAAACCTTTTATTTTATTAAAATATCAATTTTGGCCTACGGAATTTGAGAAAATAGGTTCGGGAGTCAACTACGTACGAGGAAGGATTATCACCCTCATTACGCCCAAAATTGGTACCAAATTGATTAAATAATGTCCTTATGTCTAAAATTTTAAAAAGATTTTGAAATACAATTTCTTTTAAAACATTTGAATAACTCAAATTGGACGTTAAAAATCTCTCGTTTCGAAGGAATACAATATCACATCCAGCACGTTAGGACATGACCTTTTAAACCCTCGAACCCACGAGCAAGTCTTGATTTCCAAAAGCTCATACATTTGCTAATTACAAAAGGATATTCGATTATTTGATCCAACGAAAAAACCGAAACCAACACGTTAGGGCACGATTTCTCTGATTTCCAAACATAGAACATTCCCTTGTTTTAAAATTTAGAAAACACGGATGAAATTTTAAAGGGATATTTGATTATTTTGGACAAATGAAAGATCAAAACCCAGCACGTTAGGGTACGATTTCCCGAATTTTCAAACATCAAACATCACATTTGTTTTGGGGGATTTTCAAATAAAAAATTATAAAAACCAAATCAAAATATACTTGTTTGGTTTGTTTGGGGATAAAAGACAATTGATATTGAGTGAATATGGGAATTAGAAACATGATGCAATAACAAGAAATAAAAACATAATTACAAGCATGAAACCATAATATGTGAATACAACACTATTCAAATGAATGAAAAAGATATTAATACAAGCATGCAATTTGAAATACAAATAACAATAATCCCACAATCCTATTTTGAAAGTAAACTAGCATTGATAATGAAAACTAAAATATAGCTAATTAAAAATAGATTAAAATAAAAATGTGACAAGTTTTCAGACATGAATGAATAAAATTTAAATAATAATACTAACGACTAATAAATAATATGCAGCAATAATATGTGAAACAATATGGAAACCAAAAACGACACATAATATGCAAAACAATATGAAAACTTGGAATCAATGTGATATAAACAATTTAAAGACTATTAAATATATGAAAGTTTACAAATGAACAACACATGCTAGGGTTTGAAATAGTTTACATATAAAGAAATAAGAACATAATATATAAATGATTATTAAAATAAATCTTATGAAAGAAAATATTGGAAGTAAATAATGTACAAAATATTTAAAAAAAAACAAGACATGGCTATTTAAAGTTGATAATATACATACAAATGTAAAAAAAACATAATTTAATGTGAATAATATATACAATGATAATATACTAAAGAGTTTTTAATAATGGAATATGTTTTTATGGAATAAACTATATACATAATAAGTTTGAAAGGAAATACGTATATATATGAATAAATTTAAAAGAAAATATAGGCTTAAACATGAAATCAATAATTTATATTGAACAAGACTAGTTTTATCATAAGCAATATCTATAAGAATATATAAGGATAATTAAATTAAATATTATACAAAAATTTAAGATAATATAATATAAAATAATGTTTTAAAATAATAGCTATACAATTAAACAAAAAAAAATCAAATGAAAGTAAAAAAAAATCAAGTTGAAATAAAGTAAAACTATTAAAATAATTCAAAAAATATATAAAAAAAATAAAAAAAATGAATGTTAAGTGAGTTTAAAAAAAATGAATGGTACAAAATAAAAAAACTCAATTAAAATCAAATTAAACTAAAAGGGACACTTTATAAATAAAATAAACCATTGTAATTAAAAAAAGGACTAAAGCGCAATGCTTACGAATGCCCAGGGATCAAAACTGGAAATGTTCCAGCTCCCAAAACACTGCATTTGAGTGCGGACCAAATTGAATATATGCGCAACTTACAGAGATTAATTAAAAAACAAAGAAAAACAAACAAAGCCCAATTGAATAACCACACGAAAGGGAGGGATCAACTACGCAAATGTTCCCTTTAAGCAGAACGCGTGAATCCTCCTGGGTAATCTAATCGGGTCGGGTCGGGCATGGTCTATACGGCACCGTTTTGAAGCCATTGAAGTAGGCTTAAAATGGCACCGTTTTTGCTTCTTTATAAAGGCTAAAACCAAGCCAAACTCAACCGAATCAACCGTAGCCCCCTTCATTCTCATTTGGAAAACCTTAAATCCCTTCCTTCTAACACCGATTTACCTCCATAATCGGCAACCAGTGCACTCAAGCTTTGAAAGGATTTCTTTTCAGCCTTGAGATCCCTTTTTGGCTTCGATTTCAATGAAGAAAAAGGGAGCCCATGGCATATTCGCAAGGTAAGACTTCCTCTTTTCCGTTTTTGAATGCAATAATGAAAGATCCAAAGGACAAAAACCGAAAGAAATTCAAAAATTTCAAGAAACTTGAACTAGAATTCACCTTTAAATTTTGGTCGTTTATTTTTGGATTTCAGTATGCGTAAAAAAAATTACAATGAAAAAGTTCTTGACTTTATAGCCAAAATTCGAAAATAAAAATAAAAAGTTTATTTTCCTTCGTATTTGCTGTTGTTCTCTTGTCTGTTTGTAGGTACGTGGTGTGCGTGGCGTGTGTACGAAGCGTACAGAGGCCGTACGGTGGTGGCGCTGGAGGCTGGGGGCTACGGCGCGAAAGGTGTAGCTAAGGTTTCTGAAAGTTTAGCATTTTGGGCCTCTAGTTCTAGGGTTTTAGCTGGGTATTGGGCCTTAGGTTAGGATTTGGGTTATGTTTTTGTAATTGGGCCCGTGTAGTTTTGTAATGGACTTGGATTGTTGATTTGGATTTAATTTTATTATAATTTGTTTTTTGGTTTTTGTTTTGTATTTGTATGGGCCCGAGCAGATTTGGGCCTGTACACCATGTAACTTTGGTTATGAGGTTGATATTTGATCCAGTAAAAGAAGTGCTAAAAGATAGACATGTCTGCTAAATTATTGGACTGAGAAACCGTCCAACAAGGGGGAATTAAAGCCCAATTTTGGCACAAGTAGATGATTGCCCAAAAGCAAACTTTGGGGTATTTAATTGAAGGTCCTTACAGTTGAAAAATAATAAAAAATCAACCTAACAACTCTGCTGTTGAAACCGTCCACCTTATGGCTATTAATAGCTTTGGTTTGAATTCAAAATAAGGAGACTAAGTCATCCTCTTTTCCTTGAAATGTGGCTGGCCATGTGTGATAGATAAAGAAGGAATTTAAATTCTATTTTTAGCAAACTCTTTCCCTTACCTTCACCTATAAATACCATGCACCTATCACTTCTCAAATCGTCCGTTGTCCCTCGTCCCTCATATCTCATTTCTGTTATCTCATTAGCATTTCTCCACATTCTATTTCCGTCCTTTCCCCTTACATAGCCGCCCATTTCCCTTCCATCTTTTGGCCAACAAAGGCTTTGTCAAAATCATTCTTTGGCTAGCTACCTTAGGAACTCCTTAGCAAAAGAAGCATCGAGCAGAATGGATGAGCATATCAATCATAATATATCCGAAAGGCTACTGAACCGAATCAATCAGAATAGATCTGAAAGGCTGCTAAACTGAATAGAGTTTACTCTTTCCTCTTGTTATTTATTTTAATTATGTTTACTTTGAGTTTATTGTTTTTGACATCAACGATGATATTTTAAATCCTATTTGCTAGGATAATTATGTTAATTCAATAAGATTTATTTTATTCATGTTTAATATGTTTAGGCCTTAGTCAATCATGCTTTCAATTAATATCATGATGCATTTCATTCATACGTGATTGGATGCACTTAGATTAGCTGAGAGATCCTAAAAGTGCAATGTTAAATTTAGACGATGAAGTTATAATTTTATAATTAATTGGTTAAGGTTTATACAGTCCCAATGAAGATGATAACTCATTTTACTTATTATTTGAACAACTGTGTACACTAGCACAAACTGCGTTACACACACCATAATCGATCGAGTTTTCCCAAAACTTTTTCAACCAGCACACCAAATTGTGACCAGTGTCACAAACACAGATAAACTGCCATATAATCAAATTCATGGACAAGCCACCAGAGTAGCAGATAAATTGCCATATATTCATTAATCGTAAATAGTGCCACATTAACGCATATAAACTGCCATATACTCCCACCTTTCACATATCCCACCTCATGCATGTGATATGATCAAAATAGTTGAAATCATACAGACATGTTTAACATGCAAATCACATATGTATTCTAGGTACCAAATTTTCACATTTTATTTTAACACAAATATCACATCTGCCAAATAATCACATAACCCGAGAATGATATGTATATGTTTTTCATATTATAAACAAACATCAATAACACACAACATGATTTTCACAAGTGTATGGTTTAGGAAAGATACTTACTTGATAAAAATCTATAAGAATGACTTATCTCACTTTAAAAGTACAACTAATATCAAAATTTAATCATAATCTAAATATTCATGATTTTAACGATAAAAAAATATAGATTTATTTGTTTAGTGTTAAAACACACACATGATTTGTAAATCCAATGTGAAACACTCCTTATGAATGCTTTCACTTAGATTTAGCCCCAAAAGTCTTATCTAATAAAATCAAACAATGATTAAAAGTTAGGATTTATCAAGAACGCCATATATAATATAACTTAAGTCTCACCACTTACCCCTCGATTTGACACTTAGATAAATGATTTCATCTCAAACGCTAAGGATTTCCCAGATTGTTGTTAAGCCCTTCAATAAAAATAAGGATCGAGCATTAATACATAAGGAGAAATAAATCTCAATGACCACTATACCATTCGGTTAAAAAAAGGAATAAAGGGAAGATGATGATTTCAATACTACTCTTATCAAAAGATTTTTCTTGATGAAGAACGGAGGAGTCGAGGAATTTATCAAAAGATCACTAGAGTAATGAGTCTAAAAAGAAAGAAACACTAAAACAAATTGTTTAAGTTTGATTATTAGAGAAAGATGGATTATTTAAGAAGAAAAATGGAGAAATTTCAACCAACGATGGTCTGGTGAAAAGAAGGGTGATAGCCCGACGGAAGGGTGTAGGGAAAAAAATAGCCAAAGGGTTTGGACACTAACAAAGGATGGAGAAGAGAAGAAAAGAGAAAGGGTGGAGAAAAAAAAGAGAAACCGCGACGGCGCTTGGAGAAAAAAGGGAGGAAGAGGAGGCTATGGTGGTGACACGAAAGAGAAAAAGAGAAACCAGGAATACTATACATTTGGCGAATACTCATCCCATATTTCTCTTTTATCTCTTAACACAAATGTCTTCTTAATATAACAAAATATTATGAAATCAAATTCTTACTAACTGAAGTGACGGTTACTATAAACCCACACATATGCTTCAAAATGATCACTTAGGCGGATAATAGCATGCTAGACAGACTGTTTACTGCTATACACCCAAAACTTTGGATCCTCCGGAACTGGAGTGTTACAGATACCAAATAGATAGTTGTAATGAAGAAGAAATCATCATGATTGAAAAGAATCAGACTTTGAAACTTGTAAAAAGACCTAAGACAGAAAAGACATTACAGTGAAGTGGACTTTTCTTATAATTTCACTCTTGTTGCTAGATTAGAAACCATCAAGTTATTATTGGCTTTAGTTGCACATAAGAGTTGGAAAGTGTTTCAATTAGACATTAAACTCACATTCTTAAATGGATTTCTTGATGAGGAGATTTATATTGAGAAACTTGAAGGATTTGCGGTCAGAGGGTGTGATGATAAAGTGTATCAACTCAAGAAAGCTTTGTATGGGCTAAAGCAAGTGCCTAGAGCCTAAAGCAAGTGCCTAGAGCCTGGTACATAGGCTTGAGGAACATTTATTGCAATCGAGTTTTAGAAAAAAACCTTAGGGAAGCTACTCATTACATTAAAGGTGATGAAACCACTGTATTGTTGTTTTGCTATATGTAGATGACATGCTAGTTACACTAAGCAATAATGAAAACATAATTTCGAGATGAAAAACTTGGGAGAAATGATTTATTTTTCTGGGAATGGAAATCAAGCAAAAGAAAAATGAAGTGTTCATTTGTCAAAATAAATATGTAAGTGAGCTTTTTAAAAAATTTTAGAATGAAAAATTGCAAAGAAACAACTACTCCAATGTGTCAGAAGGAAAATTTGAGCAAGAATGATGAAGCTAAAAAAGTGGATGAAAATCTTTATAGAAATATGGTTGGCTCTCTTATATATCTTATAGCTGCTAGACCTAACATTTTATTTGCTGTAAATCTTCTATCCAAATTCACTAATTGTGCAACTGACACCCATTTTAGAGCAGCTAAAAGGGTGATGAGATATGTTAAAGGAACACTAAATTTCATAATCAAGTTCTATGCAAGTCAAAAGTCCATGCTAATGGATATTCTGACTGGCTCGTTTGCCAGATGATATGAAGAGCACTTCAAGTTATTATTTTAATCTTGGTCCAGGGCTATTTTCTTGGTGTTCTAAGAAAGCAAGAAATTGTGACACAATCTACAACTAAAGCTGAATTTATTGCAACAGTAGTTGTTGCAAATCAAGCTTTATGACTTAGAAAAGTGTTAGCTGTTTTGAATTTAAAGTAAGAAGAGTGCACAAAGGTGATTGTAGATAATAAAAAAGCTATTTCTATCTCAAATAATCCTATTTTCCATGCGAAAACCGAGCATTTCAATATCAAATTTTTTCTTTCTGTGAGATGTGCAAAAAGAAGGTTCAATTGTATAAAGTATTGCAAGGCTGATCTTCAACTAGCAAATATTTTTACCAAAGCTTTACCCAGGAGAAAATTTGAATTTCTTAGAGAAAAGCTTGGAATTTGCAGCAATTGAAGCAATGAGGAGTATTGAAAAATTGTCTCAACTATTGCAGTGAATTAGTCAAAGTACTAGTTAGTTTTAATCATTTTCGATTTGTTGCTGATTTTTAAGATATTTTTTGGTTGTTAAATCTTATAGTTGCTTATCTTTAGGAATTAATTATTGATTTTTTGCTCTATATAAGATACTTTCCATCAGAAATCATTTCTATTTTCTTCTTGCCTTTGATATTTTTAAATTAACAGTAAATTTTTTCCAATAGTTCCAACAAAATTAAAAGAATTTAATTTTTATTAAATTTCATAAAAATTCTGATTAGTACTGAAATGTAATTAAAATGTCAAGTGTATTACCTTAACAAAAAGTAAAAGCATCTCCTTCTGCTTTTTCAAACGGGTTAGTGACTCAAAAAGGGTCAAGCACCTCTGACCATTTCGAGCTAACATACTTAGAAATGCAGCAAGTAATTGTGATTCTCAACTAATTTATTGTCTGTAGCTATTGCCCGAAACAACTATACACTTTTTTAGCAGTAGTTCCCATATCTCCTTTAGTGTGGTGTGCCATCTAGTTTCTCATTACTCATTATTATAAACTGCATAAGGCAATAAACAAGTTATCAAAGCCATAATCATAGTATATGGAATCAAGTTGAAAAGCTAATATGATCAATTACTTGTATTCAAGTTCGTATGATTGCATTCGCCGCAACATCGTTTCTTTTGGGTATCTGATCAAGATTCGATGTAATCAATAACTCCATTCCTACATCGTTTTGATCTAATTGAGAAGATTGTTGATGTTGGGAAAATAGGTTATGAAAAACAATTTTGTCGCATAGAAGAACTTTAAAATTTTTCATAAAATCAAATCTTTGTTGTGATGTATATAGTAATAAATTTTACCAAAATTATTACTTGTGTTTCTGAGCTAAGGAGATTCGCTGGATCTTAAATTTAACATCTAAATTTTTCTAACTTTCAACAGAATAACCTTTTCTACTATTCTCTATCTCGGATGTTTAGAAAGTGGACTCTATTTAAGAATTGGACATAGGATGAAAATTAAGACTTTCCAATAAAAAAAAGTCAACTTTCTCTAAGGAAATCTAAAATAAAAAAAAATTAATCTTACAAATTTGAATCATAATTGCCAAGGAGAGTTCACTTATAGTCTTGCAAATTTGTATCACAAATACTTAAAAAAGTTAGAATTTATAAAATTTTCACCCTTGTATGTATTATTGTTTTTTCTCGACACCTTGTAGTCCCTATATATAAATAAAATACAAACAAATTCTATTAAAATATTTTAATAAAAAACACGCACTGAGAATTGTAAAAAGGATTGTTAGCAGATCTTCAACAAGAACAACATATATATGTTTGTGACAAGAAAACAACTATCTCCATTACAATGAACGCAATATCCCACAACAAGACGAAATTCATTTGTGATAAGCTTGCAAGAGAGGAGATAGTATTGGACTATTGCGGCAGAAAGAGCAGTTGAAACAGAAGTTCTACTATTTGTAACTTTGAATAAAGGGGTTGCTGAAAGAATGATCCGAAGTGACTAAATCTTTCTGTTATCTGTTTTAGAAATCATTATTTCTAGATTTTACCTTATATCTTGTATTGAAAATGGATGACCTCCAACACAAAAAATTGATGACTTAAGAATGCATGTGGTTTATTATTATTATTATATTTTGAATTTAAAAATTTTCAATAAAGTCAACCCTTTTTTAATACTATCGTCATCCTTTGTCAATACCAAATTTTTTTAATTAATTAGATTTGATTCTCGTGAATCGTGTGATAAGGATTTAATTTTGGCTTTTTTCTTATTTTCTAACTTAAGAATAAATTAATAGAAAAATTGCATGAATAATTTTCTCGAAATTATTTTTACTATAAAAAAAGTTTATACATATGAATGTGATTGATGAAATTATAATATTTTAACATGTTTCTAAAGTCAAAAGTTTGAAGAACATATAAAATTGTTTTAACACTTGTCAAGCACTAATTATTTTTCTTAATTAAATCATATGATCATTTATTTATTTATAACGTACAAGGTTTTTTTTTGAGATTATTGAATTTGGCTTGAGCAGAAATAAGGAACGGCTAATTTTTTAAGTTGACTTTTTTTTTATATATTTTTATAAAAACAAATTAATTAAAATACACTCTAATATTAGTCAACGTACTTTTATCTGTTTACACATATATGCACATAATAAATAAGTGATTATTTATGTAATTATATAAAAATTAAAACAATTAGGAGAGAAAAAAATTGTTAATAGTGAATAATGTAAAATAAGTGTATCTACGTTGAAAACAAGAATCGATTAATGCATAGGTATAATCCATTTTCAAAAGAAATAAGTAAATTGCTATTATAAACCTATATATATTATGATTTTTTTTATCAACTTTATCAATTAAATGGCACTCTCACTTGGTGGGTGGAGGGCTGCTTCAAAAATAAATACTTTTGTTATTAGATATAGTTAATTTAAAAATAATGTGAAATAAATTAAAATAAAAAGTTTAAATTTTATTTTGATTTTTAAGTAATTTATATCTTTTATATATATATATATAAACTATGCATTGTAACATATCTTGTTTTGTTTGAGTTGTATTGTTTAGGTTTCGTTTGTTTCACTAAAAATAGCTTTCGAAAAATGATTTATTTTTTTTAAAAAAATTAATATGTTTTAGTGTTTGGATGAATCTGTATAAAATACTTTTTTGTTGTTTGGTTGATTTTCTAAAAATATTTCATAAAAACTATTTTCAATGAAACAAATATACATTTGAAATTTTCATATCTTTTCACTGTTTAATTGAGTTTATTTTATATCTATAAATTTATATTTTACAATTTTATATATATATATGTATATTGTGATGATTTATTTATAAATAAACACATCAAATTAAAAATACAATATTATTCAATTATTAAGCTAGAATATTAACAATCATAAATTGAAAATAACCAAAACAAATAGATGATTCCTAATTGTGTTATTAAAAAAAAGATTGAACAATAATAAATTAGCTTCCAAACCATAATTAGTACTACATAACATTAAATTAATAATATTATTCAATTGTGTAATTAGTAGTACACCACATAATGACTACAATATTTGTTTGAATAATAATAAAATAGCTTCAGGAAACCAGTAGAATAAAGATTAAATAAAAGCTATTTTTTTTATATTCTTCATGTCCATTTTATGGTCCATGTTCGGTGTAACACCCAAACCCAACCTAGACATTATGACCAGATTGTAGAGGTCACATTGATCATCGAAATGGCCAAGTAGAAACAATCAAACCTTCAAAATTTTATTTTTAAAGTGTTTGATTATTTTCAGAAAATCACAGTGGCTTTTATTTTATAAAAATATTAATGTTACCGAGTTTAAAATAAGATCCAATTATACAAAAGTTCTTATTAATTTTGCAAAAACACATTACTTATAATTTACTTTTCAAAAATTCAAGTACAGATTTTGCAGCAAAAAAATCTGATGACTTTAATATAACTTGAGTAACATGCATTGTCCGGTTTCAAAATAAGTATCTAAATTTAATCAATGAGATGGGTATGCATGCACAAAACCCGAAAACAAAGAGAAAAGCCCAAACCACAGACCAAATACCTTTATAGTCCAAAAACCAAATAAATTTAGGAACTACATAAGAAAAATAATTTATAAGTCCAAAGTCCGTCATATGTTCGCATGCCATGTCTGATCCTAGTCTCAAGCATTAACTGAGATGGTTGAAACTATGGGGTAAGCTAACTAGCTCATAGCTCAATGTGAGTCTAAACAATAATAACATTCAAAAGTTCATTCAAATATCATTCACCATTAATAACATTATAACACAAACATAACACAAACATTACCATTCAAAAGTGTCATGGACATAACATAATGCATAATGAATTCCTACCCCAACCATCCACTACACACCACGAGTTTTCTAGAACTCGTTTTCCAAACTCCATACATTGTGAGTTAAGCTTGATGTGGTTAAACCATCATTATACGTAATGCGAATATATTGCCATTCAAAATAAATGTGATATAATTTTCATTCTCCTCATTACTCCCGGTGCAGTGCACTGAAAACATTTATGCGAACTTAATATGTTGTCATTACTCCATGGAACTCCTCCGTTGTAACAGCCCATTTGTAGTGGTGTCGAAAATTGTGGTTTTGGGACCACAGTTTCGACAAGTGAGTTAGAGTTAAAAATTTTATTTAATGTTTACGAGTATTTATTGGAGTCATATTAAAATTTAGTTAAGAAATTTTAATGTTTAAATAGTTAATTAGGTAAAAAGAACTAAATTGAAAAGGTGTAAAAGTTTATTTTTATTAGTTAAAGGGGTCAAATGGCTATGAAATCTCGAAGCTAATGAAATTTTATGGTAATTATACCATGCATGTTGATAGTGAACAATTATGGGCATATTTATGTTAATTATTAAGTTATAACATAAGGGCAAAATAGTAAATAATTAAATAAGTGACTTAAAGAAAAGATGAATGGCTATCATCTTCTCCAATTTTGCTTTGCTCAAATCGAAAACCATTGTAGAGAATAGGGAGATTTGGGCTATGGTGTTTTGTTCATGCATGGTACGTTTTTTAGTCTCGTGTTTAATGATTTTTATGTTTTAGTTATCGTTTAGCTTAATCTAGCTAATCCGGGAGTCAATTTGTAAAATCGTTAGAAGTATAAGGACTTGCCATGAATGGGTTTGAAGTGCTTCTGAATTTAATTGATAGATTATTAAAGTTGATAGTTAAATATAAAAATTTTTGTTAAGTGAATTTTTGATGATTTTGTGTTTAAGATTCTATTTCAGAAAATAGTAAAATTCAATTATAATAATGTGAAATGGTGGAAATATGGCCTGTAATGAACCCCTAGAAATTTGGCTAGTAGGGTTTTTCTTTAAAAATGGTGAATTTGCAAGTTTCAGGTTTAGAGACTAAATTGCACAAAAGTTAAAATGTTAGGGGTAATTTTTTAAATTCACAATTAATGGGTTATAGGCTTGAATTAATTATTTTAAGCTACTCAAAATATTTAATTGAATGAAATTATTATTTAGATCAAGAAACGAACAAACCAAACTTGAATCATGGTAAAGCTAAAGTTTCATATTAGTCATCGGCTCTACTTTTGCAACCATGTTAGTCGAGGTAAGTTCATTTAAGTATTAAACTTATTAATTGATGTTTTGATTGTATGTTAATAAATATTATGCTATGTATAATTTAATTTGATAATTGTACAATGTTTCGGATATTGGCTTAAATTGTGATGTTAATTAAATTGGATTGTTTAATGGTCTCGTTTGAACCTTGGGAATACTTAGGATACAAATGACATGTCATTAGGGGTTTCATAGGAAAGATGATGTGTGTGAGTGTGATGTATGTTTAAAGTATGGAATGTGGATTTGAATGAATCGAATTAGTATGTGAATTGTGGTGCCAATTGATGTCATATTGGTTATGTAACATCTCGAATTAGGGCCTAGTCAGAACAATGATTTTGAGACCATAAATCCGAGATAGAAATAATTATTTTATGGATGTTAGGAGATCCATGATATATATGCATGCCTGTGTAAAAATATCAATGAGAAATTTTATCGATAAAGTGTCCAATTGAGTTATTAGGCCTAAATTGTAATAAGTGAAAAACATGTGTTCTAGTTGATTTAATGACTTAATTGTGATGAGATTTGAAATTTGAAGTCCTTATTTGGAATTAGACCATTATATGTCATTATGGACAAAAATGGACATAGGAGGCATAAAATATCAAAGTTATAATGGAAGGGCATTTTGGTCCATTGGTTAATAAAAGAATTAAAAGGGAAAAATAGTCAAATTTTGTGTCCATCTTTATCCTCCTTGGCCGAATTTCACAAGAAGCCATAGCTAGGGTTTCTTTCATCTTTCAAGCTTAAAGTAAGTGCATTCTAGCCCTATTTTTAATGTTCTTTATATTTTTAAAATCCTCGTAACTGGATTTAGCATTTCTACCCTTAATTTGAGCTAGGGTTCATGTTAAAAAAACATACCCATGAATGACATGCTTGTTATTTGATGTCTAATGGAAGAATATGGAGGTTTGAGGTGTGATAAACAACTTTTACTAGGTGGTTTTGGTGAAATTGATAAAAAGGACCTAATTATAAAAGTTGTAGAAAATTTGTGTAAATGTGTAAATGAATGAAAAATGTCAGTTGGTATAAGAGGGAAAATGATTAGGCTAGGCTTGAATAATGAGAAAAATGGGTACGTTTCATTTTACGATCCTAGGTGCAAATTTGTAATTTTGTAAAATTTTAGGGTCAACATTGTAATTTTTCCATATCATGATTTTTTGGACTGAAATGAATAATGCATGTATTAAATAAGCTAAATGTGCTATTATAGATCAATAGGGATGAGGGATAGACTTGACCGAGGAAAAGGCAAGGTTGTGGACTAAATCGCAAATTTGCCATATTTTGCGCCGAGGTAAGTTGTGTGTAAGTAATTCAACAACTCCAATATTATGTATCTAATATTTGACATTATATGATACATGTATGTATGCCTTAATGAAATTTACTTGTGATGATATAATAGAAGTTTAGTGATAGCCTCGTGTCTCGGAAGCCCGGTGACCCAAAGGAATACTTAGGACTTGGATGTCGTGACACCGTGCTAAATGTGCCTGTGTAAGACCATGTTTGGGACATGGAATCGGCGATGAAATATGTGCCTGTGTAAGACCATGTCTGGGACATGGCGTCAGCGATGATATATGTACCTGTGTAAGACCATGTCTGGGACATGGCATCGATGATGATATGTGTGCCTATGTAAGACCATGTCTGGGACATGGCATCAGTGATGATATGTGGATTCATGTAAGACCATGTTGAGGACAGGGCATTGGTACTTTATTTGGTGTATGAACATCCCGGGTGTCCTTTAGTATTCCTGTGGTTCAACAGGCCATTCAAGATGTTGGGTTAAGAAGTGGAATGTTATGAGTAAGAATGTTTGGTACAAGTATGTACGTAAACCTCATGAGTATTGAACTCGATTCATGATGGGAAATTTAGTATGAGTAGAATGGAGTAAGATAAGCTTGATCTTTAATGATATTTTATGTCAATTTTGACTACATTCATGTGTGTAGTATGATATTGTGGTGATAATTGATAATTTGTTTAATCTATGAATATATTCACTTATGTTGTTTATTATTTACATGCAACTTACTAAGCCATGTGCTTACCCTTCTCTCTTTTCCCTTTTCTTTTAGCATCGTCAAGCTAGCTCGGGGATCGTGGACGTCGGAGCTTGAGTCACACTATCAACAAATCTTGTGGGGTATAATTAGTTTACTACATTTAAGTATGGCATGTTTAGGGGGACTTAGTATTTTGTTTTATGTGTCATATTTGTTAGCCAAAGTGATGGCTCCTTTTGGTATATTATTCCATTTTGTATATAGCCATGAAATATGGCTCATATTGATTATTGGGTTGAAATACCTATATATTGTTACATGCATGAGATGTGTTATTACTTATGTGGTAGATGCCAAATGGTTGATAAAATGTGGAATTTATGCTTGATGGATAAATGATGCCAATTGGTATGGTCACTATTTTAATAAAGGAAAAGAAATGTATTGAATGAACTTAACAAGTCAAGGAGTCCCAATTAGGTAAACTTGATATGTATTTATCATGCATGAGTTAAAGATATGGATGTCTAAGTAACCCTTTTATGCCATGTCAACCACCATTGGCATGTGAATGTGTGTTGAGGTTGTTAAGGGTGACAAGAGGGCTTGAAAAATAGCCTCAAAATTGTCCACATGGGTAGATACACGAGCATGTGTCTAGGCCGTGTGTGACACACGGTCAGTCCCATAGGCGTGTAGTCCGATCGTGTCTCCTATGCACCCTAGTTTTACAAGTCAGTATACATGGTAGTAAACACACGGGTAGAGACATGATCGTGTGTCTCAGTCGCGTGGAGGACACGGCCTTAGGACATGGGCGTGTGCCCAGGCCGTGTGAAGTCTGCACCTTAAATGCGAAAATTAAATTTGCCACACAGCCTAGCACATGGGCGTGTGACTTGGCCGTGTGATATTAAATTTATGCTGACGTCATAAACAGATAGTTACACGGCCTGGGGACACGGGCATGTCAAGGGCACACGGGCATGTCCTTGTGTCTACATAGGCGTGTGACCCTATTTTAAGAAATTTTTTCTAAAGTTCACGGTTTAGTCCTGAACCGCCCCGATGTATGTTTTGGGCCTCATAGGCCCATTTAAGGGACAATATGCATGTTTTGAATAAATTTTAAATTTGAATGAAATTTTATGGCCCGATTTTACATAATAGTGTATGTTTTAGTCCGATAATGCCTCGTATCCTGTCTCGGCGTTGGACATGGGTAAGGGGTGTTACATTTATTGGTATTAGAGTTACGGTCTAGTCGGTTCTAGGACTACGTAGCGAGTGTGGAAGTCTAGCTATACATGCCATACGTGTATTATGACAGTGTGACAACTCCTGACAGTTGAAATTGTGTTTTATATAGTAAATAGATCCTGAACGAGCAGTTGCTGACGAGGTAGAAAGTAGCACGCCTACTCCCGCCGAAGGAGCAATGTCAGCTGATAGTAGTCCCGAGACAATTAGTAGAGGAGAAGAAGGCAGAGAAGCCTTTCTCAACATGATGAATAATTGGTACATCGAGTTGTTCAGGCAAACTTGTAACACCCTTTACCCGTACCTTAGACCGGGACAAGGTACGAGGCATTACCATACACAAAGGGAACACTTCCGGAAAATACGGGCTATAGAATTTCATTTCAATTTAAAACCGATCAAACAAAATCATATTGTCCCCATTATGGACCTACGAGGTCCAAAACATACATTAAAAGCGATCTGGGACAAAACCAAGAACTTAAGAAAATTTTATAAAAATTCTTAGGGTTAAGCCTCACACGCCCATGTGGAGGAAATGTATACGCCCATGTCCCTTACCCGTGTTAAATTATTGAAGTTTTATTTTTTATTTCGACCACATGCCTGTGTCCCTCACACGGCCTAGACACGGCCGTGTCATCGCGTGTGTCTAAAAACCTGGACATTCTGTTTATGACATCATCATTTATTTAGGGGCACACGGACAAGGTCCTCCACACAGTTGAGACACACAGCCGTGTCTCTACCCTTGTGTTTACTATCATGTATACTGACCTAAAATTTTAGGTGCAGGGGACACACGGTCGTATAACACGCCTATAGGGACTGACTGTGTTTCACACACAGCCTAGACACATGCCCGTGTGTCTACCTATGTGGACCTTTTTGGTGGCTATTTTCCAAGCCAATGGTCACCCTCAACATCCATACAATATAAACTTCAATGGTATTTAACATGGCCTAAATATGTCCATAACCCACCTAGGCATAGCCTTTTTGCATGTTAACCTCATCTCATTGGTTTAGCACATGCTAGGTTATCCTTTTTTTTATTAAGGATTACCATTCCAATAATCACATTTTAGACTTGGCTCGTTTTATAACTCATTGCAAATTATGACCTAACCTTTTCCAAGTGATTCGGCCACATTACACATATCCATCCATGGTGTATCACATTAACCATCTCACGAAACATTCAAGCATAACATGCACAATTAGTAGGTTTACAACCTACATCAAATTGAGCCATATCCTATGGCCATATACTAAATGACTAAGTATATCATTCAAGCCTTTACATTGGCTAGCCAAATGACACATATAACAAAATAATCAAGAATCCTATACATGCTATTATAACAAAATAAATCTATATACCAAAGCAAGACAAGTTGATAGTGTTGATAATGCTCCAACCGTCTTCCAATCTTCACGAGTCCAAGAGCTCTATAAGAAAAGGGAAAAGAGAAGGGGATAAGCATTTACATGCTTAGTAAGTCTAGATAACTGGAAAGTAAACTTGCCGATTAATTAGCATACAACCATATTAGGCAATAATTCCAACAAGAATGAAATAGTTTCCCTATCACATGAACTCAATCATCATGTTAGTCTCATATCAATACATCATGTCACTAGTCTTGGATGAGCTCATCAATTCAATATTTCCATTCTCTATTTCTCATGTTAATCCCGTTGAATTTCTTAAAAATCTTAATGGATAGCCCAATTATTGTTAAGTCATACAAGCGAACACCTCAAGTACACACTCCCGCGAACCTTGCATCTTACAGCGGGATTACCAGTCCAGGCTAAATCCCCCGTAATATTAACTTATAGAGCATTGTTGGGATTACCAGTCCAAGCTAAATCCCTTTTAATGACAATTTCTCTTATGAGCTTCGATCTGAGTTGCCAGTCCAGGCTAAATTCAGTGCTCAATCGGATTACCCATCCTGGCTAAATCCTTATTGCACCCATATTCTTTAGGAGGCTCGATCACTCAAGGAACACCCGTCCAAGCTTGATCCTTTCAATATTGAGATCAACAGATTACCTGTCTGGGCTAAATCTTTCTCTGCAACACATGCAGGATCTCAAGTCATGTATGCCATAATTTAACCATCGGATTTCCCTTTTTATTTCAACCGGGACATTTATCATCTTTTCATTTACACTGGCATGTCTTATGGATTATCATGCAATGAACATCTAATTATCATACATTCAAGAACATGCTTTTTTAAGTATATTAAGAGTTTACTTTGGGTTATAGGAACTAACCTAATAGCCGTTTTGGATTCGTGTCTCGATTATTCCGAAACCTCTCATTTTCCACGGTTGACCTCCGGAATTGGTTCCTCGAGGTTATCAAGCTTGAAATGTTGGAAAACCCTAGATATGGAGATCCTTAGAATTTCAACAGCATGGAGAAGAAAATGAGCTAATTTTAGCTTGATTTTTCCCTTTTTATTTAGTTTATTACCAAATGACCAAAATGCCTTTCCTTACTAAACTTCCAAAATTTTCCATGCATGTCCATTTTGTCCAAAAACTTAGAAATTGGGTAAATCACTCTTTAAGGACCTCTAATTAATATTGTAAAATAATTTCATACAAATTTCTTCTAGAACCCAAGTTTTTCAATTTATTCGAATTAGTCCCTAATGTCTAATTGGACACCCTACAGATAGAGTTTCTTCATGAAAATTTAACACATGCTCATTCTCATATCCTAGATCTCATAATGATCATAAAATAATTATTTTAGTGCCAGATTTGTGGTCCCAAAACCACTATTTCGACTAGACCCTAATTTGGGATGTTACATTTCTCCCTCCCTTAAGGACTTTCATCCTCCAAAGTCTTACCAGTAAATAGGTTCAGATATTGACTTCTTATGGTTTCTTCAGGCTGCCATATAGCCTCTTCCACTCCATGTCGATGCCATAAAACTTTCACCAAGGCTATATTTTTATTCCTCAACTGTTTGACTTCTCGAGCCAAAATCTTGACCAGTTCTTCACCATAAGTCATGTCCGGTCTAATTTCAACTTCCGTAGGTGAAATCACATGAGAGGGGTCTGATCGATATCGTCACAACATGGATACATGGAATACATCATGAATCTTTTTTGATTTGGGTGGCAATGCTAAATGGTAGGCTAATGGTCCAAGTCTGTCAGTGATCTCGTATAGTCCGATAAACCGCAGACTCAGTTTTCCTTTCCGGCCAAATCTCAATACCTTTTTCCATAGAGATACTTTCAAAATTACTTTATCTCCAATCTAAAACTCGATTTCTTTCCTTTTTCAAATCAGAATACGACTTCTACCTATCCGATGCTGCTTTCAAGCAGTCCCGTATCACTTTAACCTTTTCTTCAGTTTCCTTGATCAAATCAACTCCGTGAATCTAGTGTTCTTTGAGTTCTATCCAGTACAATGGTGTTCGGCACTTTCGGCCATACAATGCCTCATAGATGCCAATTTTAACCTCTTCTGGAAACTATTGTTGTAGGTAAATTCCACCAAAGGTAAGTATTTTTCCCAACTACCCTGAAATTCAAGGATGCAACACCTTAACATGTCCTCAAGAATCTGAATTGTTAACTCAGATTGACCATTAGTATGTGGGTGAAAAGCCGTTCTAAAATTCAACTTTGTACCCAAGGCTTCTTGCAGCTTCTTCCAAAATCTTAAAGTAAATCTCGAGTCTTTATCTGAGATAATCGATATCGGTACCCCGTGTAATCTCACAATTTTAAATACATACAAGTCGGCCAATTTGTCAAGAGAATAATCTGTCCGTACCGGAATGAAGTGAGCCGACTTCATCAGTCTATCAATCACAACCCAAATAGCATCTTTCTTTTTCAGTGTCAACGGTAATCCAGTCACGAAATCCATAGTAATCTTGTCCCACTTCCATTCGAGGACCATCACAGGATGTAACAAACCTGAAGGTACTTGGTGTTCAACCTTGACTTCTGGCATATCAAGTATTTCGATACGAATTCAGAGATGTCTCTTTTCATGCCATTCCACCAGTACATTTTCTTCAAATCATTATACATCTTGGTACTTCCCGGATGAATAGAGAATCGACTATCATGTGCCTCTTGCAAAATTTTTCGAACTAGTTCATCATCTTTGGGTACACAAACCCTATCTCGAAATATCAAACAACCATTAGGATCAACTCAAAAATCTGATTCAGCATCCGTCTCACACAGTGCCTCTTGGCCTATAAATCACTATCATTGATCTGAGCTGCGCAAATCTCTTGAAGAAATGTCAGTTTGGCTCTTAACTCTGCCAAATTTGAACCATCATCGGACAACACCAATCGTTTGTTCATAGCCCTTAATGCAAACAAGGACTTCCTACTCAGAGTATCAGTGACAACATTCGCTTTTCCTGGGTGATAATTAATTATCAACGCATAATCTTTAATCAGCTCTAACCATCTCCGTTGTCTCAGATTCAATTCCTTTTGAGTCATCAAGTACTTCAAACTCTTGTGATCAGTGAATACGCGGAAAGTTTCACCATAAAAATGGTGTCTCCAAATCTTCAAGGCAATAGTAATGGCAGCTAGCTCCAAGTCGTGTGTTGGATAATTTTTCTCGTATAGCTTCAGTTGCCTCAAAACATAGGCTATTACTTTGCCCTCTTGCATAAGCATGCAACCTAGTCCATTCAAGGATGCATCACTATAAACCAAAAATTCTTTTCTCGGTTTGGGTTGCATTAAAATTGGAGCTTCGGTTAGCAACGTCTTCAATTTCTCGAAACTCATTTGACACTTCTCTGACTATTCAAACTTAACATCTTTTTGCAGTAACTTCGTCAAAAGAGTTGCAATCATTCAAAATCCTTTCACAAAGTGTTGATAGTAACCAGCTAAGCCCAAGAAGCTTCTAACCTCGGTTACATTCTCTGGTGGCTTCCACTCGAAAAATGGCAGAAATTTTGTTCGGATCTACTCGAATGCCATCACCCGACACAATGTGACCCAATAAATCGACCTCTCAAAGCCAGAACTCGCTTTTACCAAACTTAGCATACAATTTCTTATCTCGCAAAGTCTATAAAACAGTCCTCAATTGTTCAGCATGCTCGGACTCATTACGGGAATAGATCAAAATATCGTCAATGAATACCACAACAAAATTGTCCAAGTATGGTCGAAAAACACGATTCATTAAGTCCATAAAAGCATCTGGGGCGTTCGTTAGACCAAAAGGCATGACCAAGAACTCAAAATGACCATACCTCGTCCTGAAAGCGGTGTTAAGCACATCCGACTCTTTAACTCGTAACTGGTAGTAGCCGGATCTCAAATCTATTTTTGAAAATACAGTGGCTCCCCTTAATTGATCAAACAGATCATCAATCCTCAGCAACATATACTTGTTCTTGATAGTTACCTTGTTAAGTTGTCGGTAGTCTATACATAGCCTCATCGAACCATCTTTCTTCTTTACAAATAATACTGGAGCACCCAAAGGCTAAAAGCTTGGTCTTGCAAAACCTTTATCCATCAGTTCTTGTAACTATGCTTTTAACTCTTTCAGTTCGGTTGGTGCCATCCTATATGGAGCAATAGAAATAGGAGCTGTCCCAAGCATCAGCTCAATACCAAACTCTACTTCTCTAACGAGAGGTAATTCGGGTAGCAGTTCTGAAAACACGTCTGGATACTCGCATACTATCGGTACTGATTCCAACTTCAACTCAGATTCTTTAGTATTCAACACAAAAACAAGGTAGGCTTCGTATCATTTTCTCATATACCTTTGAGCCATCACTGAGGTAATCACAACCGGCGGAGTATCCAACTCACTTGAATCAATCTGGAGAATCTCACCATCTGAGCCTTTCAATTCGATATACTTGCTACCACAATTTATAATCACATCATGCACAGCTAACAAATCCATGCCAAGTATTACATCAAACACATCAAATTGCAATAACATAAGGTTAGCCGGAAAAAAAAGACCTTAAATCGTTAAGGGACAATTCTTGTAGACTTTATCAACTAGGACTGACTTGCTTAGAGGGTTTGACACCTTAATCACAAATTCTGTAAGTTCTATAGACATGTTCATGCTAGACACCAATTTCATACAAATGTACGAATGGGTTGACCCTGGATCGATTAAGGTAATGACATGAGTATTATAGATAGAAAATATAACCGTGATGACATCGGGAGTAGAGGCTTCCTCTCGAGCGCGTATTGCATAAGTTCTTGCCAGGGCTCTAGCCTCTGATTTTACAGTAGCATCCTTAGCAATAGTTCAATTGCCACTTGCACTATCGGGATGTCTCGGGGGTCTACCTCGAGAAATAGAAGCATTCGGCTATGGGGCTAATTTAACCTCTTTATTAGCTCGCTCCGGGAGATCTCTAAGAAAATGGTCAGGAGACCCACATCTAAAACACACAACGCTCTTCATTTAACATTCTCCAAAATGAAACCTGTTGCAACTTTTACATCTCGGGTTTTGATTATCTACACTTCCCACAGTAGTTACCATAGGGGAAGAAGACTTCGAGTTATGACACTTAGAACTTCTTGTCCTACCAGAATATCCCACCGATGCAGTGGAGCGTTCTTGTTGACCTCTCGATTTCTTTATGGGGAATAAGTGCGTCTTACCACTGGATCTCTTACTTGAAACTCGAGCTTCTCTCATTGCTTGTTTTCTTTCATTATTTAGCTCTTCAGCCTTCTTGGCCTGATCAGCTAATGTGGCAATTTCTCATATCTCAAGGATGACAATCAGCAATTTAATTTCTTCATTCAAGCCTTCCTTAAAGCGCTTACACATTTTTATCTCTGATTGGACCCACTCCGATGCGTACTATCTTAACCTTACGAATTCCCTTTCGTACTCTAACACAGTCTTATTTCCTTGTTTGTGTTCTAGGAACTCCTTTCGCTTCAAGTCTAAAAACCTTTGACTGATGTATTTCTTTTTAAAATCAGCTTGGAAAATTTCCCACGTGATACTTTTTCTCGGTGCCACTGAGGATACAGTCTTCCACCAGTGGTATGTAGTGTCCTTCAATAGTGACACCACGCATTTCAAACTCTTCTTAGGAATACACGATAGTTCGTTAAGAACCCGCATGGTATTCTCAAGCCAAAATCCAACACATTCTGGATCGTCATCAATCGTGGCCCTAAACTCTTCGGCTCCATATTTCCTAAGTTTATCCACTGGGGGCTTACCAATTCTAACTGGTGCTATACCTAGTGGCACTTCCTCTTTCGGCCGAGTAGGGGGTAAAGGAGGTCGTGGTATATTGAGGCAGTTTCTCAAGTAATCCCCAAACTACTCATCCATTATCTCGAAAAAGGCGGCCTTCACCTCTTTCCGGCCCTCAAACCTATGTCTTCTACTACTACTAGAAGTAGCTCGTTGTACGCAAGTTGGAACATGGCTCTCGGCTCCTTCAGACTCATCTTAGGCTTGATCGGAAGATATTTACTATATTTAAATACAATTAAAAGGGTTAGAAGATGTCACACTATCATAACTTGTATAATGGCATGTATAGCTAGACTCATTACATGCTACGTTAGTCCGAGAATCGACTAAACCGTAGCTCTGATACCATTAAATGTAACACTCCTTACCTGTATCCGAGACTGGGACAAGGTATGAGGCATTACCATACACAAATGGGACACTTCCAAAAAATACGGGCTATAGAATTTCATTTCAATTTAAAACCTATCAAACAAAATCATATTGTCCCCACTATGGACCTACGAGGTCCAAAACATACATTAAAAATGATCCGGGAAAAAACCGAGAACATAAGAAAATTTTATAAAAATTCTTAAAGTTAAGCTTCACACGCCTGTGTCCCTTACCCGTGTTGAATTATTGAAATTTTATTTTTTCATTTCGAACCTACAGGGGTTTTCAGACGGCCGAGCACATGTTCGTGTCCCTGGCCCATGTCCCTCACACGGCCTAGACACGCCCATGTCATCACCCGTGTCCAAAAACCCAGACATTCTATTTATGACGTCATCATTCATCTAGGGGCACACGACCAAGGCACACGCCCGTGCGCTAGGCCGTGTCCTCCATACGGTTGAGGCACACGGCTGTATCTCTATCCGTGTGTTTACTACTATGCATACTGACCTAAAATTTTAGGTGCAGGGGACACATGGTCATATAACATGCCCATTGGACTAACCCTGTGTCACACACGGCCTAGACACATGCCCGCGTGTCTACCTATGTGGACATTTTTAGAGGTTATTTTCTAAGCCAATGGTCACCCTCAACATTCATACACATCTATAAACTTCAATGGTATTTAACATGGCCTAAATATGTCCATAACCCACATTGGCATAGCCTTTTTGCATGTTAACCTCATCTCATTGGTTTAGCACATGCTAGGTTATCCTTTTTGTATTAAGGATTACCACTCCAATAATCACATTTTAGACTTGGCTCGTTTTATAACTCATTGCCAATTATGACCTAACCTTCTCCATGTGATTCGACCACATTACACATATCCATCCATGGTATATCATATTAACCATCTCATGAAACATTCAAGTATAACATGCACAATTAGTAGGTTTACAACCTAGATCAAATTGAGCCATAACCTATGGCCATATACAAAATGACTAAGTATATCATTCAAGCCTTTTCATTGGCTAGCCAAATGACACATATAACAAAATAATCAAGAATCCTATACATGCCATTATAACAAAATAAAAGTTTCTATATACCAAAGTAAGACAAGTTGATAGTGTTGACAATGCTCCAACTGTCTTCCAATCTTCACGAGTCCACGAGCTCTATAAGACAAGGGAAAAGAGAATGGGGTAAGGACTTACATGTTTAGCAAGTCCGGATAACTGGAAAGTAAACTTACCGATTAATTAGCATACAACCATATTAGGCAATAATTTCAACAAGTATGAAATAGTTTCTCTATCACATGAACTCAATCATCATGTTAGTCTCATATCAATACATCATGTCATTAGTCTTGGATGAGCTCACCAATTCAATATTTCCATTCTCTATTTCTCATGTTAATCCCATTGAATTTCTCAAAAATCTCAATAGATAACCGAATTACCGTTAAGTCATACAAGTGAACACCTCAAGTACGCACTCCCGCGAACCTTTCATCTTACATCGGGATTACCAGTCCAGGCTAAATCCCTTTTAGCGACAATTGCTCTTATAAGCTTGGATCTGAATTGCCAGTCTAGGCTAAATTCAATCCTCAATCAGATTACCTGTTCGGGCTAAATCCTTATTGCATCCATATTCTTCAAAAGGCTCGATCACTTAAGGAACACCCGTCCGGGCTAGATCCTTTCTATATTGAGATCAGCAGATTACCCGTCTGGGCTAAATCCTTCTCTGCAACACATGTAGGATCTCAAGTCATGTAAGCCATAATTTAACCATTGAATTTCCCTTTTTATTTCAATCGGCACATTTATCATCTTTTCATTTACACTAGCATGTCTTATGGATTATCATGCAATGAACATCTAATTATCATATATTCAAGAACATAAATTTTTAAGTATATTAAGAGTTTACTATGGTTTATACGAACTTACCTGGTAGTCGTTTCAAATTCGTGTCTCGATTATTTTGAAACATTTCGTTTTCCATGGTCGACCTCCAGAATTGGTTCCTCAGGGTTATCAAGCTTGAAATGTTGGAAAACCCTAGCTTTGGAGACCCTTAGAATTTCGGCAGCATGGAGAAGAAAATGAGCTGATTTTAGCTTGATTTTTCCTTTTTATTTAGTTTATTACCAAATGACCAAAATGCCCATCCTTACTAAACTTCCAAAATTTTCCATGCATGCCTATTTTTGTCCAAAAACTTAGAAATTGTCTTTAAGAACCTCTAAGTAATATTCTAAAGCTATTTCATACAAATTGCTTCTAGAACCCAAGTTTTGCAATTTATTTGAATTGGTCCCTAATGTTCAATTGGACACTTTGCACATAGAATTTCTTCATAAAACTTTAACACATGCTTATTCTCATATCCTAGAACTCATAATGATAATAGAATAATAATTTTAACATCAGATTTGTGGTCTCGAAACTACTATTTTGACTAGGCCCTAATTCAGGATGTTACAAAACTCGGGTGTTCAACCTCCCCTACCCTGTCCTATTCCTCAGCCTACCCCTGTAGCTCATCAAGTTGTTGAGATAGTGAGAAGAGAAATGCCTCCGGTTGATCGAATTAGAAAGCAAGAAGTTGAAGAGTTCCAAGCTAACATTAATGATAATCCAGAAAGAGCAGAGCTTTGGCTCGAGAACACCATCCGAGTCTTTGATGAGTTGTCATGCACACCGGAAGAGTGCATGAAGTGTGTTGTATCGCTTCTAAGAGATTCCACTTCCCAGTGGTGGAATACCCTAGTGTTGGTTGTGCCTAGAGAGAAAGTGACTTGGGGAGTTTTTCCAAGAGTAATTTCGCAAGAAGTATATTAGTCAAAGGTTTATAGATCAAAAGAGAAATTAGTTCCTCGAGTTGACACAGGGTAAATGATAGTTACCGAGTATGAGCATGAGTTTGTGAGGCTCAGAAAATACGCTCGGGAATGTGTATCTACCGAAGCTATCATGTGTAAAAGATTTGAGGATGGGTTGAACGAAGACATCTGATTTTTAGTTGGCATCCTCGAGTTGAAAAAATTTGTAGTCTTAGTCGAAAGAGCATGCAAGGCCAAAGAATTGGCCAAAGAAAAGCGGAAAGCTGATTTGGTGTCTCGAGACTTGAAGAAGAGGCAACTGAGTAAATCTTTTCAATCTTCATCTAAGAATTTGAGAGAGTCTACTACTCGATCTAATGTTTCTGCTGGGTATTCGAGCAAGAATAGGAGTACACGGTACACGGTTTCGAAAGCTTAGACTACCTCAATTGCCAGTGTTGGGAATACTCGACCGGATAGATTAGGATGTCCCCAATGTGGGAGATGCCACTTTAGCGAGTGTCAAGGGAATGATAGAATTTATTTTAAGTTTGGTTCCCCTGATCACTTTGTTAGGGACTGCCCTGAGAGGACAGAAGGAAGAAATCTCCAAGGAACAAGGTTAGATAGCACTACTAATACAGGAAAACCTAAAGAGTCTACTGTGAGACCCAATGGCAGGGCACCTGCGAGGACCTATGCCATTCGCGCTAGCAAAAAGGCCTCGTCTCTTGGTGTAATTACGGGTACATTTTCTATATATGAAACTCCTGTTGTTGCTTTGATTGATCTGGGGTCTACTTATTCGTATATTTGCATGAAGTTGGTGTCTAGTATGAACTTGTTTGTTGAACCTACTGAATTCGTAGTAAAGGTGTCAAACCCGTTAGTCAAGTACGTGTTAGTTGATAAAGTGTGTAAAATTTGCTTTTAATGATTAGAGGTCATTATTTCCCGGTTAATCTTATGCTATTACCGTTCGATGAATTTGATGTAATTCTTGATATGAATTGGTTGACAACTCATGATATGGTAGTGAATTGTGGAAGAAAGTTTACCGAACTGAAATGTGAGAATGGTAATGTTCTCCAGGTTGAACCAGATGAATTAAATGGCATGCTTATAGTTATTTCTTCCATGTCTACTTAGAGATGTATAAGAAAAGGGTACAAAGCTTACCTTGCCTTTGTGCTGAACACTAAAGAGTCTGAGATTGAGTTGGTACTGGTAGTATGCGAATATCTGGATGTGTTTCCGGAAGAATTGCCAGGGTTACCTCCTATTAGGGAAATAGAGTTTGGCATTGATTTGACTCTTGGTACTGCACCTATTTCGATTTCCCTGTATAGGATGGCCCCAACAGAATTAAAAGAGTTGAAGGTTCAGTTACAGGAGTTAACTGATAAGGGTTTTGCGAGATCGAGCTTTTCACCTTGGGGTGCTTTTATGTTATTTGTAAAAAAAGAAAGATGGTTCAATGAGACATTATCTACAGCTCAACAAGATGACAATAAAGAACAAGTATCCTTTGCCAAGGATTGATGATCTATTTGATCAATTGAAGGGAGCCACAGTATTTTCAAAGATACACTTGAGGTCTGGCTACTATTAGTTGCGGGTTAAAGAAGCAGATGTGCCTAAGACTGCTTTTAAAACGAGGTATGGCCATTACGAATTCCTTGTTATTCCATTTGGGTTAACAAATGCTCCTACTGTGTTTATGGATTTAATGAATAGAATATTTCGACCTTATTTGGATAAATTTGTTGTGGTGTTCATTGATGATATTTTGATTGATTCAAGAGATGAGGCAGAGAATGCTGGGCACTTGAGAACTATTTGGCAGACTTTGAGGGACAAATAGTTGCATGCTAAGTTCATTAAAAGTGAATTTTGTCTTGGTGAAGTCGGGTTTTTAGGACATATTGTTTCTAGAGACGGTATTAGAGTTGACTCGAGTAAGATTTCAGCCATTGTTGACTGGAAAACTTCGAAGAATGTGACAAAGGTCAGAAGATTTTTAGGCTTGGCCAGTTATTACAGACGGTTTGTTAAAGGATTTTCGATGATTGCCACTCTAATGACGAATTTGTTACAAAAGGATGTTAAGTTCGAATGGACAGAGAAGTGCCAACAAAGTTTTGAGAAACTGAAAGCGTTATTGACTGAAGGTCCATTGTTAGTTCAACCTGAGCTGAGAAAGGAGTTTCTGATCTTCAATGATGCATCCTTGAATGGTTTGGGATGTGAGCTTATGCAGGAAGGCAGAATGATAGCCTATGCATCTAGACAATTGAAATAGCATGAGAAAAATTACCCGACACCTGATTTAGAGCTAGCCACCATTGTGTTTGCATTAAAGATTTGGAGACACCATTTGTATGGTGAGACTTGCTAAATATTCACTGATCACAAGAGTTTTAAATACTTGATGACCCAAAAGGATTAAAATCTTAGGCAACGGATGTAACACCACTTATTTGAGACCGTAGCCGGAGTCGACCACGAGGCGTTACCTGACTTAACTTAGTAATTCGGGGCATAAAATTTGCTTATAAAATTAATTTATTTACATTCATTCAATATGTCCCTAAAAAGGGCCCTTGAGACCTTGAAACATGCAATTGAAATGGTTCGAGACCAAACTGGGAACATTAAAAATTTTCCGAACACTTAGACAAATCAAAACAATTTATTTCATTATTCCTTATAAAACTGCCCACCTATGTCATAGTCACTAAATAAATCATAACTCGAGTCACAAAACTCAAAATTTAAATTCGTGAATTTTCCATGAAACTAGACTCATATAAATTCTTACTAATTTTTGTCCAAAATTTTTGGTCTAGTCAATTAGTACAGTTTAATAGTTAAAGTTTCCCCTGTTGCACTGTTCGACTACTCTGACCTGTCCTCACTACGAATCAATTTTCTCCCTGTATAGAATTCAAATAACCATGCCATTTGTTTCTCTTGAAATTATATTTATTAATAAATCTAGAAATATGAACTATAACTCCTAATTCTTTTTGTACAATTTTTAGTGAATTTATAAAGTAAGAACAGGGGATTTAGAAATTGCTCTAACCCTATCTTACTAAAATTGAAATATCTCTTAATATACACTTCTTTTGGTTACTTTGTTTCTTTCATATGAAAATAGACTCAATAAGATTTAATCATATATCTCATTCATCATCTAATTCCATTTCTACTATTCTTGGTGATTTTTCAAGATCACGTCACTGCTGTTGTTCAATACTATTTTAATGCTAATTTCATTTTTTCATGATTTCTTTGTATTAACTACCATTTAGGCATACATAACATCGAGACATTTTCTTCATTAGCCATTTCAATAGCTAATCATTATCAAATATTTACATACCATTCTTTAGCCGTATCATAAGGACATACACACAAAATGGCTAAGTCCCTATACATGCCATAAATTAGAATGTTTGTAAACGAAGTGTGAAGTGATCTCCGACGACCTCCAACCCGAGCTTGCTTTTAAGTACTCTGAAACATGGGAAAGTGACAGAAGTAAGCTTATAAAGCTTAGTAAGTTCACATGTAAAATAATAAGCATTAGCAATCAATTTAGCTTACTACTATGCTGTCATAATTTGCTTAAATAATGTTTAGGTCTTACTTTTCCATCTTACTTATCGGTAACCTTACCAAAGGCTCAAAACACAAAAGGCACCTTGCTTAATAGCTTGCTTACATACCTGCAACATCTCACTTAACACATGAATACTCTTTCATAATATAGGCATATTGCCAATCATGTCATAAAGTGTCACAAGCATAACTAAAAACTCATCATTTACTTAATACTTGACAATCTCAATTACTTACAATCTCATTATTAAATAAGCCTTAAATGCATACCTGTACTCTTTCTTCATGTTCTCACCTTGTCGTTTCTTTGACTTACTCTTTGGATTACTCGGGAACCTTTTCCTTTTTGAACTTACCATTGCCATGTCTTGACATGGTCTTACATGGTATCCTTGCCTTATGAACTCACCAATGCTATGCCTTGGCATGGTCTTATGTAGGACGTTTGCCTTATGGTAACTCATCAATGCCATGTCTTGACATGGTCTTACATGATTTCCTTGCTTTATAGAACTTATCAATGCCATGCCTTGGCATGGTCTTACATGATATCCTTATCTTACCAAATGCCATGTTCCAAACATGGTCTTACATGGTATCCTTGTCTTAGTGCCAATGCCACATCTTGATGTGGTCTTACATGAAGTCCTTAATCAATGCCGATGCCATGTCCTGACATGGTTTTACACGGGATCCTTGCCTTACCAATGCCATGTCTTGACATGGTCTTACATCGTATCCTTAGCCATCAGTGTGACAGCCCAAAATGTGACCCTAGTCGGAAAGTGGTTTCGGGACCACAAAACCGAGTCATAAAAATAATTAACCGCCATATTTGAAGCTTATTATATGTATATATGCATGTGTGGAAATTTCATGTTTGAATTTTGTTAATTGTAAGTGAATTTTATTAAATAGGACTTGTGTGAGAAAATTTAGAAATGTGATAGGCAAATGTTAAAGTGGCCTATTGATGCATGTTAAAAATGCTTGTACTTGCATGTCAAATTGGCCAAATTCTAGATGGTGGCCGGCCATGTTATGGACTAAAGCATATGATAATTATTTTGTGTCAACATTTTATGCTAATAATTTTATGTTACAAAATGAAATAAGGAATAAGGCTAATAAAATACTAGTTAATGGGAGGAGAAACCAAAGCTTCTCCATCCTTGCTCCTCATTGCCGTACCTAGAAGAGAAAAGCTTTGAAAAATTCAGCTATGGTGGTTAGCTAAATCAAGGTAAGTTCAAGGATGATTCTTGGATTTTTAGCATTTTTTTTAGTTAGTCATTAAGTTCTTTGCTTAACCCATGACCAAAATTTGAAATGGTGTGGTGTCTTGAGCATTCGGTTTTAGTTATTAAAGGATGAGATTGGGTTATAGTCTTTATGTTTTATGAAGAATTGTTGAAGAGAAAATGTTCAAGAAATGGTTGTTGTTCATGTTATTTGGATGAAAAAGAAAATGGTAGTTAGGTGAAGTAGAGTCTAACAAATGAGCACATATGTGCATTAGTTGCTAAATGGAGAAAAAATCGGCTAACAAGTTGTGTACTAAGGCCGAATATGATTTTGGATACTATTGGGCAATGTATGTGTTTTGAATTGATGGAATGGAGAGGATGCTTTAATTGTGTTATGAACAATTATATGTTAAATTAAGGTTTGCTAAGCTAGCTACTAAGGTGAAATGCAAATGTTAGCATTTGATTTGGTAATAATCTGCTTGGGGACAGCAGCAGTAAGGTGATTTTGGAAAATCGCCATAATTTGTAGGAGTTGAATTAGAAGCTGAGTAAATTATGTCATTAAAGCTTGAAGAGTCTAGTTTCTTACAAAAGAAACTATAAAAACAAAAGAGTTACCGATCTTGAGATATTTGAAGTATTGTGGGGCTGAGTCAAAACGACTACTAGATTCCCTGTTCTGTTTTTATAAAATCAGTATAAATTATACAAAAATGGCCCTAAGATAAAATTTATGTGCTTAGACTCCTTAATGAGTCTAGTTTCAAATGAAATAAACAAGAACATATTTTGAATTCTGTACAATGAGAAATTTGATTCGTAGTGAAGGATAGTCAGTTTAGTCAAACAGTGAAACAAGGTGAACTTTAAGAAAAATCTGGTATTGTTGGGATAAACTAAAAATTTTGAAAATTTTATGGATAATAGATAAATGAGTCTTCTGTCAAGAAAAATTTACGGCAATTGATTTGGAGTTTCGTAGCTCCAGTTATAAAAACTTTAGTGACTGTTGCTCAGGAAGTCAGCTTATAGGGAAATTGTAATTATATTGTAAACATTAATGAAAATTTGCTAATGAATTATTTATTGATTTTTATAAAGCTTACTGTAATCTATGTGTGTGAAAGTCGAATCTATATATATTATATTCTGAAAGTAATACTTGAATAGTCGATTAATGACTATTTTAAAATTTGTTGAACTTAAGCTCAAGAGCAAAGGGGAACTAAATCCGATAAAGGGAAGGAAAAAGTAATTGAATAGCCATTGGAGTCGTTCGACAACATCCGAGGTAAGTCTTCGAGTAAAGACCCTACTTGAATTATATTGAAATGATTAGTCATACTATGACGGATAGCCGAATGTGCATAGAGACTATGTTATAAAGCCAATTGAAATCTTGCTCTTTGTGTGTGGCTATTGAGCCGAAATTGGAAAGGTTTAATAAATGTTTTGTGTTTGAGCCTTAGTAACGAGAATGAAATATGGATGTGTCATGATTGTTGATATATGTGTGCATGAGCATTTGAATGATATCCGGGCTAAGTCCCGAAGGCATTTGTGCTAGTGATTTTATCCGGGTTAAGACCCGAAGGCATTTATGCTAGTGATTTTATCCGGGTTAAGACCCGAAGGCATTTGTGTGAGTTGATATATCCGGGCTAAGACCCGAAGGCATTTGTGCGAGTTGCTATACCCGGGTTAAGACCCGAAGGCAATTGTGCTTGTGGTTATATCCGGCTAAATTCCGAAGAAACTTGGGTTCGAAGGTGAGCGTGTTGTGCTGTAATAAATTCAATTAATACGCTCGAAAAACCCAAACGATAAGGTATGTTTGCGTGTGCATCGGAAAAGTTGATTCGTTTTAAATAGTATTCGTTCAATCGACTAACGAACTTTCGGCTTTTAGATAGGTTAATACCTTGTGTGTATATGTTGATGAAATGTGAAGTAAGTATGTTTATGAGAATGTGTATTAATAAAGTGATTCATTTAGCTATGTGAATGTAATACTTTAGTCAAAGCCGATTTCATTACTTGAAACTTACTAAGCTTTAAAATGCTTACCCCGTTGCTTTGGCTCTCTGTTTTATAGATTTGTTCGTTAGATATCAGATTCGGGATCATCGAAGTCGAAGTCATCCACACTATCAAAGCCCTTTTGGTACTCTTTTAGTTGAACTCTGGATATGGCATGTATAGGACTACCCTTTTTGTTGTGGGTCATGGACCCTTTGGATTTGTATAATTTTGGATAGCCATGCGAAAATGGCTTATATATGTTTGAGCATAATGTTATAATCATTTGGTATGGATATGGTTATTGAGAGGTGTGGATATGCTTAACAAGGATTGGCCATGGGAATGGTTAATCACTATCATAATTTGTGCTATTTATGCTAAAAGGGCTAGTTGAATCATGGAAACTATGAAATAGGTAAAGTCTACCTTAAAGGCAGATGCTGACAGCAGCAGTGATGTAGATTTAGAAAATCACTAAAAATAGTAGGAATGGAATTAAATAGTGAATAAATTATGTAAACGAACCTTGATGAATCTATTTTCATAGGAAAGTAACGAAATGATCATATGGACAGTATGTTAAGAGATATTCAGGTTCTCGTGAGACAGGGCCAGAATGGTTTCTGGATTCCCTGTTCCGACTTTGGAAATTCATTATAAATTAACCAGAGATAATTAGGAGTCATGCCATATATGTATAGATTTATCTCTGAGTCTAGTTTCTATAGAAACAAACGGCATCAGTATTGAATCTCTGTGCAGGGAGATATCCAAGTCGTAATGCGCAAAGGTCAGTGTAGTCGATCACTGTAACATGGGAGACTTTTACTAATAAACTGTACTAATTGGCCCAAAAAAAAATTCTAGAAAAAAATATGTAGATGGGAATATGAGTCTAGTTTCAGGGAAAATTTACGAAACTGATTTTTGAGCTGTGAAACTCAATATATGATTTTTAAGGTGACAGTGACGCAGTTAGCCAACTGCCTGGAAATTTTTAAAATGGATTGTGCAAAGAAGTGATATAAGTCTGCAAACCCCTCGTGTCCGACTCCGGCGACGGACTCGGGTACGGGGTGTTACAATCAGTTCCTCCTTAAATGCCATGTTATGGACATGGACTTTTCCGTCAATTCCTCCTTAATTGCCATAGTACAACCATGGACTTTGAGATATCAATGCCTTGTCAAGTCATAACTGAAACATACTTGCTCAAATTCTCAAGGTTAGTCGCATAACTCAATAATAACAATACTAATAACAATAATTGCATAATAAAAAAAATGCTATTCAACTTACATACATACATTCTCAATCTCATCATATCATCAGCTTAACTTATTCTCATCAAACTATGCTAGTCAACACTTTCTTGTTATCATACAAAGCCATAACACAAAATATGGTATTACATATAAATTATACAAGTTCTCTTTCCAATATCGAATTATTATCGAACATTAATCATTATATTTGAAACTCAATACTAAATTATTTATGGCCAAAATATCAATTTATCATTAAAATATGCATAATTAAATGCTTATTAAACATATGAACTTACCTCGATACTAAAACGACCATTTTACCAACTTTCTTGATTTTCAGTTTTTCTCTTGTTCTAAGTCCAAATCTCACTTTCTGGGGTCTAAAACATCATATTTCACTTAATTAATTAATTTATTATTCAAAAAATACCCTAACTCAAACTTTGATAAAATTACAATTTTGCCCCTAAACCTTTGCAGAATTACGATATTGCCCCTAGGCTCGAAAATTAAAATTTATCCATTTTTCTTATGTTTTATGACATGATGAACATTTTTACCTTCTATGGCATCAACAAATTCTCACTCTATCATGTACTTATGAACTTTAGGTATTTTTATCGATATGTCATTTTACTCGTTTTCACTTAAAATCGCTTAGAAAAAGTTGTTTAACATAATTTGAAGCTTCATATTCTACCATAAAACATCAAAATAAACACATTTAGCCTATGGGTATTTTTATAAATATGAGCCCTAGCATGAATTATTGCTAGAATAAGCTAAATCAAGTTACCGGGACTCCAAAAACGTAAAGAACATTAAAAACAAGGCTAGAACGGACTTACTATTGAGCTTGGAAAGCTTGGAAACCATAACCATGGCTTCCCCCATGCTATATTCGGCCTCCATGAGGAAGATGGACCAATTTTGGCTTTATTTTCCCTTTTTAATTCTTTTAATTACTAAATGACCAAAATGCCGTTAAAGGCTTTTCTTTCAAATTTGTCCTATTCTTGCCCATTTTTGTCGAAACTTGAATATAATGGTCTAATTAATATATAAGGACCTCCACTTTAAGAACCCATTTCAATTAAATCCCATTTATTATCTAGAACACACATTTTGCTAATTTTACAATTCAGTCCTAATTATCAAATTAGGCACTTATACATAAAATTTCTTCACGAAATTTTCACACAATTATTAAATCAATGAATAAACCTTAAAACTTAATCAAAATAAATTTTTTGACCTTGAATTCATGGTTTTGTAACCACTATTCTGTTTGGGCCCTATTTCGGGATGTTACATTTCTCCCCCCTTTAGGGATTTTCGTCCCTGAAAATCTTACCTACAAATAGATTCGAAATTGATTTCCAGCAGCACTTTCAAATTCTCATTCAGCCTTGGCATACCCAACATTTTACTTCTTAAACTAAAGCTCTGAACTGGAATACCTACTGATAAGTAACTGACCTTATTTTATCATTAATCTCATACTCTCTGATGAAACGCAACTAACTCTTCTTTTCTTACCAAAATGGAAATTCTCTACCACTAAGGTACTTTCAATAAAAAAAAACTTGTTTCTCTTTTGAGTGTCAATATTCTTACATTTCGATTCTGTATACAATTTTTGATAACCTGTCTCTGATTTCTGTAATTAATTTTCACTTTCCTCTAATCCTTTCTGCTCAATTTAATTCTGCGAATTTCTCTTCCTCAATTCAACTATCAATACAAAGGTGACATGCAGTAACATTTAGCAATCTCATGGTCAAAACTTACTGTAGCTTTCTTCTGAAGTCATGGTGCAACCCTGGATTTCCAACCATAACAACTAAAATTTACACTCTGAATGAATTGACAACCTCAAAATGAATAACTTAGATAATCCTTCAGTAGAAAAACTTATTTGTACTCAGAAGAATACACAAACTTCTTCGAGCAATCAACCATAGCTCATTTAACCTTTCGGTGACAATGCTAATTCTATTGCACAATTCTTCGAAATACCCTCACGTTTTCATACAAACATCAATACTAACTGTAATAGCTTCTGAGATACTTGAAAATCAACTTCAACTCTCTAAAAGTTTAGATATCGGATTCAAAGTCTGGTACATAACAGTTCACACTCTTACTAGTATAACTAAATCAAGTTATCATCCATCTCTGTACTTCTCAAATAATCAAATAATTATCACTGTGCTAGGCATCATAACTGTTGCAAAATCTCTTGACTTCTCATTAACACATTTTTAGAAACCATAAACTCTTTATTCAAACCAAGCTGAGTCATAATGGATACTTTAATTGTCAATATCTTCAACTGTTTATACTTTTTTAGCATGAATTCAAGCCAAACTAATCTTCATACAATGAGAACTTTAACAATCAGATAACTTGGATTTGCAAAAATATACTTCTGATGCAACCATTTTGATATGCGTATACAACTCTATACCATAACCTCTAGAATATGTACTATTTACTCGGGTCATTTATCTATTTATACATGAAAAATCAACATTTACCTCTGAAGCCATGAATAATTCAAACATACATATAACTCAGTCAACTACTCAATTGAATCAGTCTCAACTAAAAGACAATAACTTTTCAAAAACTGTCATTCTCTATGCTGTCATGATATCTCAAACATACATTCTGTCGTGATTTCTTCAAAGAGCTAATCACAAATCATTATTACTACGTAACTCGAAAGAACATAGCATTCGGTCTTTAACTCACTGATATATATATCAAGATTATGTAAAAAATGAAAATCAATACACATGTTTGAACTGAACTACACTAAGGCCACAATACTCATACTACTCAAAAATCATAATGCCATAATAAGACTGACTTCTCAATTACTTTAGTAAATAATGTCCCGGGTGAAAATAAAACATCCTAATCATCTGAGAGATTTAAACACAAATTTCAATAACAACCAGTGCAAAAGCAGAATCTTTATACCTCTGATAACTATACCTCTATACTTTCATTATCAGGCCTGAACTCGTAATCATCATAAACATACTCATAATAAGAAGAAACCATTTTCATCAATAGAGCATTTTCTGCTAATGTCTCATGGCTGATACTTTGAACAGTAACTCAAAACACAAAGCTACACAGAATTCCTGGTAACCACATCTCATGTAGAACAGTTAAGGCATCTCAAAAAATTTCCAAAAAGGAAAGGATAATACTCACAAGCACTGGGAACAACTATGACAGAAGCCATAAAATATTCCTTTACTTTCATTAAGCAATAGTTAACAATACAGATCACTAACATCATATAGATCTTACTGTCAACCTTCCATCTGCACGCTAAAGTAGAAAACTGGAATAGATAGAGCAATATCAATCATAGCTAAAACAAACTATAATGCTTTCATCTGTCTGTAAATTTAACTAGCATTCTCATACTGCAGGAATTGCATCTATGATCTTGCATATATTTATTTATATCTCTGAAAGTAAATGTACACATGTAATAGTCGGAAAAGATATTTCTATAATTTCTCAACTATAAACTCTACATTTAACTATTAATAAGACTCCATGATCATTCCTCTGTCCAATTCTGTCATTACTGAATTCACATTATCCCATTCATAGTTGGAATTTATTCGGAAGAAAATCTAGCAATCATATACCTTACACATCATACTTGAATGAGTGCATTAGCTAAGCCTGACCTTTCTTTTACTGTGACATTTCAGTTATCCAGATGATTTCATTATTAACCTGGCATCCTTTTTGCAACTGTGTTCATTTGCTAAATCATTCTCGACTCTGATTACATCGTCAATAAATCTGTCATTGAACTCTTTAGTTTTCCTCTTTAGCCTATTCAATCTAAATTTCATGAAATCTCATTTTGAATTACCTTGCTGATAAGGGGGTGAGGTTGTAACACCTCTGACTTACCTCTTACATACTCATTCATATAACTTAACACTCGTCATATTAAAATATTATCACAATTATACAATTTGCTTCAAGCAACTTAACATGCACGTTCATAATACAATGACTTCATGATCATCTTAAGCAAATTAGTGCACTTACACATGAATTCATAAATCTCGAGTAAAATTACTCATAGCATTCACTTAACTTCTCTAGTTATACATATAGCATCATACAAATGTCAATTTAACATGAACACTTATCTCAATATAAACTTTCCTTTCATCTTATCTCATCTTTCATATTTCCCAAACAATTCCTATTCACAATTTATTCATTATCACATAAACATCATGAACCATTATTCTTACATTTTATGAGCCTCAACTCATCATAAACATATTGTTTGTACTATCAAACTTAGTTCAGTTGGAGTGCGCATCTGTCTGACAAAACATTTTATATCTGGGTCAGGAGTTGTCACACTATCATAGTTCAATATAGCATGTATAGCTAGAAACTTACTCATATTGAATATTTCGAGAACCGATTAAACCTTTGCTCTGATACCAATAAATGTAACACCCCTTACCCGAGACCGTCGCCAGAGTCGAGCACGAGGCGTTACCTAACTTAACTTACTAATTTGGGGCATAAAATTTGCTTTTAAAATTAATTTATTTACATTCATTCAATATGTCCCTAAAAAAGGCCCTCAAGACCCTAAAACATGCAATTGAAACGGTTCGAGACCAAACTGAGAACATTAAAAATTTTCTGAATACTTAGACAAATCAAAACAATTTATTTCATTATTCCTTATAAAACTGTCCACCTGCGTCATAGTCACTAAATAAATCATAACTCGAGTCACAAAACTCAAAATTTAAATTCGTGAATTTTCCCTGAAACTAGACACATATATCTTCTTACTAGTTTTTTTCCAAAATTTTTGGTCTAGCCAATTAGTACAGTTTATTAGTTAAAGTTTTCCCTATTGCACTGTTTGACTACTCTGACCTCTCCTCACTACGAATCTATTTTCTCCCTGTACAGAATTCAAATAACCATGCCATTTGTTTCTCTTGAAATTAGATTCAATAATAAATCTAAAAACTCCTAATTCTTTTTGTACAATTTTTAGTGAATTTATAAAGTCAGAGTAGGGGATTCAGAAATAGCTCTGACCTCATCTCACTAAAATTCAAATATCTCTTAATATACAGTTCTTCGCTTACTCTGTTTCTTTCATATGAAAATAGACTCAATAAGCTTTAATCATATATTCCATTCATCACCTAATTCCATTTCTACTATTCTTGGTGATTTTTCAAGATCAAGTCACTGCTACTGTTCAATACTATTTTAATGCTAATTTCACTTTTTCATGATTTCTTTGTATTAACTACCATTTACACATACATAACATCGAAACATGTTCTTCATTAGCCATTTCAATAGCTAATCATTATCAAATATTTACATACCATTCTTTAGCCGTATCATAAGGACATACACATAAAATGGCTAAGTCTCTATACATGCCATAAACTAGAACGTTTGTAAACGAAGTGTGAAGTGATCTCCGACGACCTCCAACCCGAGCTTGCTTTTAAGTACTCTGAAACATGGGAAAGTGAAAGAAGTAAGCTTATAAAGCTTAGTAATTTCACATGTAAAATAATAAGCATTAGCAATCAATTTAGCTTACTACTATGCTTTCATAATTTGCTTAAATAATGTTTAGTTCTTACTTTTCCACCTTACTCATCGGTAACCTTACCAAAGGCTCAAAATACAAAAGGCACCTTACTTAATAGCTTGCTTACATACCTGCAACATCTCACTTAACACATGAGTACTCTTTCTTAATATAGACATATTGCCAATCATGTCATAAAGTGTCACAAGCATAACTAAAAACTCATCACTTACTTAATACTTGACAATCTCAATTAATTACAATCTCAATATTAAATAAGCCTTAAATGCATACATGTACTCTTTCATCATGTTCTCACCTTGTCGTTTCTTTGACTTACTCTTTGGATTACTCGGGAACCTTTTCCTTTTTAAACTTACCATTGCCATGTCTTGACATGGTCTTACGTGGTATCCTTGCCCTATGAACTCACCAATGCTATGCCTTGGCATGGTCTTACATGGGACTTTTGCCTTTTAGTAACTCATCAATGCCATGTCTTGACATGGTCTTACATGATTTCCATGCCTTATAGAACTTATCAATGTCATGCCTTGACATGGTCTTACATGATATCCTTATATTACCAAATGCCATGTTCCAAACATGGTCTTACATAGTATCCTTGTCTTAGTGCCAATGCCACATCTTGATGTGGTCTTACATGGAGTCCTTAATCAATGTCGATGCCATGTCTTGACATGGTATTACACGAGATCCTTGCCTTACCAATGCCATGTCTTGACATGGTCTTACATGGTATCCTTAACCGCCAGTTCCTCCTTAAATGCCATGTTATGAGCATGGAATTTTCCATCAATTTTTCCTTAATTGCCATGGGACAACCATGAATTTGAGATATCAATGCCTTGTCAAGTTATAGCTGAAACATACTTGCTCAAGTTCTCAAGGTTAGTCGCATAACTCAATAATAACAATACTAATAACAATAATTGCATAATAAAAAAATGCTACTCAACTTACATAATTATATTCTCAATCTCATCATATCATCAACTTAACTTATTCTCATAAAACTATGCTAGTCAATACTTTCTTGTTATCATACAAAGCCATAATACAAAATATGGTATTACATATAAATTATACAAGTTCTCTTTCCAATATCGAATTATTATCGAACATTAATCATTATAACTAAAACTCAATACTAAATTATTTATGGCCAAAATATCAATTTATCATTAAAATATGCATAATTAAATGCTTATTAAACATATGAACTTACCTCGATACCAAAACGACCATTTTACCAACTTTTTCGATTTTCAAATTTTCTCCTGTTCTAGGTCCAAATCTCACTTTTCGAGGTCTAAAACATCATATTTTACTTATTTAATTAATGTACTATTCAAAACAGTCCCTAACTCAAACTTTGGAAAAATTACAATTTTGTCCCTAAACCTTTGCAGAATTATGATTTTGCCTCTAGGCTCGAAAATTAAAATTTATCCATTTTTATTATGTTTAATGACACACTGAACATTTTTCCCTTCTATGGAAACATCAAATTTCCACTCTATCATGTACTTATGAACATTAGGTATTTTTACAGATTATGTCGTTTTACTCGTTTTCACTTAATATCGCTTAGCAAAAGTTGTTTAACATAATTTCAAGCTTCATATTCTACCATAAAATATCAAAATAAACACATTTAGCCTTTTTTTTATTTTTCCAAATATGAACCCTAGCATGAATTATTGCTAGAATAAGATAAATCAAGTTATCGAGACTCAAAAAACGTAAAGAACATTAAAAACAAGGCTAGAACGGACTTACTATTGAGCTTGGAAAGCTTGGAAACCCTAACCATGGCCTCCCCCATGCTATATTCAGCCTCCATGAAGTAGATGGACCAATTTTGGCTTTATTTCCCCTTTTTAATTCTTTTAATTACTAAATGACCAAAATGCCCTTAAAGGCTTTTCTTTCAAATTTGTCCTATTCTTGCCCATTTTTGTCCAAACCTGAATATAATGGACTAATTAATAAATAAGGACCTCCACTTTAAGAACCCATTTCAATTAAATCCCATTTATTATCTAGAACACACATTTTGTTAATTTTACAATTTAGTCCTAATTATCAAATTAGGCACTTATACATAAAATTTCTTCATGAAATTTTCACACAATTATTAAATAAATGAATAAACCTTAAAACTTAATCGAAATAATTTTTTTACCTTGAATTCATGGTTTCGTAACCACTATTCTGTTTAGGCCCTATTACGGGATGTTACAACGGAGATGGTTAGAATTGATAAAAGATTATGAGTTAATAATTGACTATCATCTGGGAAAGGCGAATGTGGTCTCTGATGCCCTAAGTAGAAAATCCTTATTTTCTTTGAGAGCCATAAATGCTCGGTTAGCCATATCAGACGATGGTGCTATCGTAGTAGAGTTGAGAGCTAGGCCGATATTCTTTTAAGAAATTTGTGAAGCTCAGAGTAATGATAATGAATTGAAAGCCAAGAGAACTCAGTGTGTGTCAGAATTTGAATTCGATTTTCGGGTTGATTTCGATAGTTACTTGATGTTCCGAGATAGAATTTGTGTTCCTAAAGAAACCAAGTTGATTTATAAGATTTTGAATGAGGTACATAATGGTCGTCTGTCAGTACACCCCGGTAGTACTAAAATGTACAACGACTTGAAGAAAATATATTGATGGGATGGTATGAAGAGAGATATTTCTAAGTTTGTTGCGAGATGCTTAATTTGTCAACAAGTAAAAGCTGAACACCAAGTGCCTTCAGGATTACTACAGCCTATCATGGTTCCACAGTGGAAATGGGACCAAATTACCATGGATTTTGTATCGGGCTTACCTTTGACACCGAGTAAGAAAGATGCAGTGTGGGTCATTGTTGATCGATTGATGAAGTCGGTTCATTTCATCCCGGTACGTACCGACTACTCGCTTGATAAATTGGCTTAGCTATATATTTCTGAAATTGTGAGACTTTATAGAATACCCTTATCGATCATATCGGATAGAGATCCGAGGTTTACCTCACGATTTTGGAAAAGGTTGCAAGAAGCCTTGGGCACGAGGTTGAGTTTTAGTACCACTTTCCACCCATAAACCAATGGCCAATCTAAGAGAGTGAATCAAACCTTGGAAGACATGTTGAGATGTTGTTTTCTAGAATTCCAAGGTAGTTGGGAAAAATACTTACCTTTGGTTGAGTTTGCCTATAACAATAATTTTCAGATGAGTTTAAAAATGGCACCCTATGAAGCATTGTATAGCTGGAAGTGTCGAACTCTGTTGTATTGGTCAGAGTTCAAGGAAAGTAAATTGCACGGGGTTGACTTGGTTAAGGAAACCGATGGTAAAGTGAAAGTAATTAAAGATTGTTTAAGAGCGGCATCGGATAGACAAAAGTCTTATGTGGATTTGAAAAGAAAAGAAATTGAGTTTCAAGTGGGTGATAAGGTATTTTAGAAAGTATACCCATGGAAAAAGGTTCTCAGATTCGGCAGGAAAGGCAAGTTAAGTCCTTGTTTCTTAGGACCTTACGAGATCACCGAAAGGATAGTACTAATAGCTTATCGGTTGGTTTTATCGCCAGAATTGGAAAAGATCCATGACGTATTCCACGCGTCTATGTTGTGCCGTTATAGATCGGACCCCTCACATGTGATATCACCAACAGAAGTTGGGATTCGATCGGACGTGACTTATGGTGAAGAGCCGATCAAAATTTTGGATCGGGAAGTCAAACAGTTGAGAAACAAGAATATCGCCTTAGTAAAAGTGTTATGGCATAGACATGGTATATAGGAGGCTACATGGGAGCCCGAGGAAGCCATGAGAAATCAATACCCGCACTTGTTTACCGGTAAGATTTTCGGGGACGAAAATCCCTAAAATGGGAGAATTGTAACATCCCGAATTAGGGCCTAGTCAAAACAATGGTTTTGAGACCACAAATCTAAGATAGAAATAATTATTTTATGGATGTTACGAGGTCCATGATATATATGCATGCCTGTGTAAAAATATCGATGAGAAATTTTACCGATAAGGTGTCCAATTGAGTTATTAGGACTAAATTGCAATAAGTGAAAAACATGTGTTCTAGTTGATTTAATGGCTTAATTGTGATGAGATTTGAAATTTGAACTCCTTATTTGGCAATTAGACCATTATATGTCATTATGGAAAAAAAATGGACATAGGAGGGATAAAATATCAAAGTTATAATGGAAGGGCATTTTGGTCTATTGGTTAATAAAAGAATTAAAAGGGAAAAATAGTCAAGATTTGTGTCCATCTTCATCCTCCTTGGCCGAATTTCACAAGAAGCCATAGCTAGGGTTTCTTTCATCTTTCAAGCTCAAAGTAAGTGCATTCTAGCCCTGTTTTTAATGTTGATTATAATTTTGAAATCCTCGTAACTCGATTTAGCTATTTCTACCCTTAATTTGAGCTAGGGTTCATGTTAAAAAACATACCCATGAGTGACATGCTTCTGCTTTGATGTCTAATGGAAGAATATGGAGGTTTGAGGTGTGATAAACAACTTTTACTAGGTGGTTTTTGGTGAAATTGATAAAAAGGACCTAATTGTAAAAGTTGTAGAAAATATGTGTAAATGTGCGAATGAATGAAAAAATTGGGTTGGTATAAGAGGGAAAATGATTCAGCTAGGCTTGAATAATGAGAAAAACGGGTACTTTTCATTTTACGAGCCTAGGGGTAATTTTGTAATTTTGTAAAATTTTAGGGGCAAAATTGTAATTTTTTTCATATCGTGATTTTTGCACTAAAATAAATACTGCTTGTATTAAATAAGCCAAATATGCTATTATAGATCAAGAGGGACGAGGGATAGACCTTGACCGAGGAAAAGGCAAGGTTATGGACTAAATCGCAAATTTACCATATTTTGCACCGAGGTAAGTTGTGTGTAAGTAATTCAACAACCCCAATATTACGTATCTAATATTTGACATTATATGATACATGTATGTATGCCTTAATGAAATTGACTTGTGATGATCCAATGGAAGTTTAGAGATAGCCTCGTGTCTTGAAAGCCCGGGTGACCCAAAGGAATACTTAGGACTTGGATGTCGTGACACCGTGATAAATGTGCCTATGTACGAGCATTGCTTGGACATGGCATCGACGATGATATATGTGCCTGTGTAAGATCAAGTTTGGGATATTGCGTCGTCGATGATATATGTGCCTATGTAAGACCATGTTTGGGACATGGCATCGGCGATGATATTTGTGCCTGTGTAAGACCATGTTTGGGACATGGCCTCGGTGATAATATGTGTGCCAGTGTAAGACCATGTCTGATACATGGCATTAACAATGATATGTGGATTCATGTAAGACCATGTCGGGGACATGGCATTGGTACTTTATTTTGTGTATGACAATCCCAAGTGTCCTTTAGTATTCTGGTGGTTGAACGGGCCATTCAAGATGTTGGGTTAAGAAGTGGAGTGTTATGAGTAAGAATGTATGGTACAGGTATGTACGTAAACCTCATGAGTATTGAACTCGATTCATGATAGGAAATTTAGTATGAGTAAAACGGAGTAAGATAAGCTTGATGTTTAATGATATTTTATGTCAATTTTGACTACGTTCATGTGTGTAGTATGATATTGTGGTGATAATTGATAATATGTTTAATCTGTGAATATCTTCACTTATGTTGTTTATTATTTATATGCAACTTACTGAGTCCTGTGCTTACCCTTCTCTCTTTTCCCTTTTCTTTTATCATCGTCAAGCTAGCTCGGGGATCGTGAACGTCGGAGCTTGAGTCACACTATCAACAAATCTTTTTGGGTATAATTAGTTTACTACATTTAAGTATGGCATGTATAGGGGGACTTAGTATTTTGTTTTATGTGTTATATTTGTTAGCCAAAGTGATGGCTCCTTTTGGTATATTATTCCATTTTGTATATGGCCATGAAATAAGGCTCATATTGATTATTAGGTTGAAATCCCTAAATATTGTTACATGGATGAGATCTGTTATTACTTATGTGGTGTGTGCCAAATGGTTGATAAAATGTGGAATTTATGCTTGATGGATAAATGATGCCAATTGGTATGGTCACTATTTTAATAAAGGTAAAGAAATGTATCGAATGAACTTAACAAGTCAAGGAGTCCCAGTTTGGTAAACTTGATATGTATTTATCATTCATGAGTTAAAGCTATAGATGTCTAAGTAACCCTTTTATGCCATGTCAACCATCATTGGCATGTGAGTGTGTGTTGGGGTTGTTAAGGGTGACAAGAGGGCTTGAAAAATACCCTCAAAATTGTCCACATGGGTAGACACACGGGTATGTGTATAGGCCGTGTGTGACACACGATCAACCCCATAGACGTGTAGTCTGGATGTGTGTCCCCTACACCCTAGTTTTACAAGTCAGTATGCATGGTAGTAAACACACGGGCAGAGACACGATCGTGTGTCTCAGCCATGTGGAGAACACGGCCTTAGGGCATAGGCGTGTGCCCAGGCTGTGTGAAGTCTGCACCTTAAAGCGAAAATTAAACTCGCCACACGGCCTAGCACACGGGCGTGTAACTTGGCCGTGTGATATTAATTTTATGATGACGTCATAAACAGAGAGTTACATGGCCTAGGGACACGGGCGTGTCCTTGTGTCCACACGGGTGTGTGACCTTGTTTTAAGAAAATTTTTCTAAAGTTCACGGTTTAGTCCCGAACTGCCCCCTATGTATGTTTTGGGCCTTGTAGGCCAATATAAGGGACGATATGCATGTTCTTGAATAAACTTTAAATTTGAACAAAATTTTATGGCCCGGTTTTACATAGTAGTGTATGTTCAATTCTGATAATGCCTCGCATCCTATCCTGGTGTTGGACACGGGTAAGGGGTGTTATAGGTTAGGTATTATAGGGTGGTTGATTTGGTGTGTTTTAAAGTGTGTTTGAATGTTATTTGGTCATATGAATGTGGGTGTGAATGGACTGGCTTAGTGTGTGAGCAATTGGGTTTGAAATGGCTTGTTTTGGTGGTAATTTGTGTTGCACACGACTTGGGACATGGGTCGTCACACAGTCGTGTGCCACACATAGCCACTCCACATGGCTGCGTGTAATTTAAATTTTAGGTACAGTATGAATTGCATGGTCTTAGAGAGTTACACGTCCTAACGACACAACCGTTTGACCAAATTTGAATGCACACACGGTCTGGCACATGGCATGCGACATGGTCGTGTGGCCCTATTTCTAATATCCACACGAGTTGGGACATGGTCGTGTGTCCCATACATCGAATACTCACACGGCCTAGGCTATATCACATGGCTTAGCCACATGGCCGTGTGACCTTTATTTCCAAAATTTTCTATTTTTTTTTCAAAATGATACTTAAACATTCCCAAACTATTTTTAGGGCCCCATAGGCTTGATTTAAGGCATGTAAGAGTATTATTACATTAAATAAAATGTGTTTTTGAATGGTTTTAATTAAGTTACTTAATTGTTTTATTTGTAGTTAAAGGTTCTTATTTGTATAGTAATGTCTCGAACCCTACTCTAACAACGGAGATGGGTTAGGGGTGTTACATCCGTCATCCACATAACCCCACTCGATGTACATGCAGTATGTCATATAAATTTCAATGAAAATCATGTTTCCAGTACATTCCCATTTCAATAGAGTGTTTTACATGCTCTTATAATAGCATTCACTTCCGTTCAGTAATAACACTTATCAATCTATCAATTTCACCATCAATACGGTGACATTCCAACATGTCATATTTTCATTATCATTCATAAGCAATTTTCCAGAGCATGTGTAGTAGTCTTTCGTTCTGTATATTTTACAGCATTTTACCTGAACATACATTTCATTTTCATTCTAATACATGCCACTCATCAACCAGCATACATTATATCACAAAACAAATCTTATTAATTCATACCAATACCAGACATTGAAACATTGAATCACTCATGCAACCTTACAAACATGCGATTTAACTAGGGCTCAAAACGTACCTGATTCGACCACCTTTAAAGTCACTTACTTAGCCATTTAATTAAGTTCGGCCATAAAGCTTAATCATCATTTTAAATATTAAAAATATTATTCAACATTTAACTTTTATAGGTTAGAACCCATACCTTATTTTCGCACAACTGTAGCACTTCTTGTGAAACCTGCAATTCCTTCTTTAGAATTAAACTGAACCTAAATTAAAATACAATATTTATCGAATTAAAACGCTGCCAATCAGCCCTAAAAAACCCTCTTAAAGGTTCAATCAAATCAACGTTATGACAACAATTTTCATATCCAAATCGACTAGGCTACTTACACTAATTTGATGCGAAACGTATGAGTGAACGAGATCTGTAGTCACTGCTAATCCAAGAGATTTAAATCAGCACCTAAAAATAATTAATCCCCAAAAATCAATCACAAAAAAAACCCTCCACTCAGACTTTAAAGCAATCGACCAAAGCATAAATTATGAACGAAGTGAACCAGTGTAATATCTTGCACAAGTTTGCAATTTGCACTACCCATTACCCAGATTTGAGTTGTTAGATGAACGTCTTAGTTAATTACTCAATTAGGAACTTGTAAATCAGATCCAAATAAAGGGAAAAATATAAAAACTTACAATACTATGGGCAACAACTGAAGAGACACAACAGTCCCAAAGCAATTGTGATTTAAGGGGGTGACAACACCAGTTGAGGTGACAGAAAAGGAAAATCTGGTGTGTCACAAAGAGGGATCATTAGAAAGCCAAAAAGAAAAATTTTAAGGACTGTAATGGTGATTTATTGGCTGTAAAAACATCACCCAAAAATTGGCACACAAAGCACAACAACAAAGAAAGAAAAATATGACTTACTGACATTGATACAAATAATGGAGAGAGGCAGCAATGGACAGTAAAGAAGGCTGTTAGGAGTGGAAAAAAAGGGAATTTTAGGGTAAAAAATAGGGCTGGTTAAGGAGGTCAATAGGGTGGCTAGGAAAACAAAAACAAAAACTCTAACAATGGTGGTAGCACAATTGTGATGAAATCCCATAGAAAGGAAGAAACTTGGAGAGAAAAAATAAGAGAGGAGAGGAGAACAGCTAGGGTAGGAGAAAATTTGACTTAAGTCTGAAAAATAAGTTAAAAAATGATATTTATACCTAGGTTAAAAGGCATGGGTGACACAAAAATAGGGGGAAGGAGAAAAATTAGCAAAATTAAGCTACTTGCAAGGGAAAGGAATCAAACTCGTGTTTCTAAGAAAATTGCACTATCTCCTTGTTTTCTCTTAGCCACTAGGTTAATTACTCATTATTGAAATAAATTTATAAACTTTAAACCAAAAAATTAAGAATTTACAGGTTTGAAGCAAAATTTCCAAAATAACAAAAATGGTGCGAGGGAAGGAATTTGAACTTGGGTTTCAAGGACAATTTCACTAACACTTAACCATTAAACCAGTAACTCATTTTTTTCCTAAAAATGCAAAAAAAAAGGGCATGACCACTCTCTTTCGGTTCACAAGTCTGATTCTACTAACCTCAATTTTTGGTATGTGACATTCGAGGTTCGTGGCTCACCCTCTCAACAATGTTGTCTCCAAGGTTTGAACTTGGGTCCTCCCTTTGGGAGTGCAATGTGTCTTACCATTAAAACCAATCACATTATTATTCCATTAGTAAAATAAAAAGGGCTCAAATCTATGGTAAAATCATAAGACATGAAGATAATTAGAGAGACGCAATTCTTAGGGCTTCAAGCTTTTAACTTCAAAATTCAAGCCATTGGTTATTTTCTTATAATTTTTATAAATTTTAGGTCATGAAATTTTGATTTAGCTAGCTCATGTACCAACTTGTAAAATAGTTAAAGTTTTAGAAAGTTTTCATTGTTGATTCATTGAAGCTTTAAGTGTTAAATTGATAGATTTTAAGCTTAGATGTGAGAAAGGACTAAATTGTAAAGCTTAATTGATAATTTCGTATATTAGGCACTAAATTGAATAAAAAGTAAAATTTACTATAAAGATAAGAAATAGGAGTTCCCTAATGTATAATAGTGAAATCAAAATTCAAATTGAAGCTTTAAATCGAAAGTTATGTTAGACCCAGTTTTAAGGACTAAATTGAATAAATTATAAATTTTGTATAAATTGGTAATTGAATGTGAATTGGTTAATTATGGATAGTGCTATATGTTTTACATTAATCCGTAGCTAATGTCAACTGGAAAATGTCTGAAGACATTTTAGTAAACATATCCTTATCAGTTTGGAAAATGTCTTATTGAAAAAATTTTGGTAAGACATTTTACGGGAATAAGGGAATAATTTTACGTTAATTGAAAAACCTTTTATGTTGATTATCCTATATTACATGAAACAAACATCTAAAAAGGCTGAAAATATTTTTCGTAAAAGCTCTTATGTGAATCAAACGAAGCATTAATTCATTCCTTGATTTGAACTAATTTAGATGTGGTTGAGATTTTTTTTAAAGAAAGACTTTATAAATTTAATTACAACTATAATAATAAATGATACATATATGAATAGTTATAACTGAAATTAAATTGATACATAACACAATTTGAATATAGCTGAAGTTAAATAAAAATAAATTTGGAAGTCACTGATGATGTAATTTAAAGCTAGAACAAATGTTGAAGAGAATCAACACATAATATTAACACACAATACAACTCCAATTTAAGATTCAAAATTCTCAAAACCTCCCCCATCAACCTTGCAATTTCAACTAAAACTTCCTTAGCACCTCATTGATTTATTCTTCGATTTAAAACTCAATTTATTGGGAAGCCTATATAATTCTTTAATGTTTAACCCGTTTTGAAAGTTAAGCTCAAACTAATCAATTTTGAATCTCTTTTAATTGGGTTTTAATCCATTTTGATTTGGGCTGATCCATTTGTTTTTATTGGATATTAGAAGGGTTTAGGTGTTTCGCCCATTTTCAATTAGGTTCTAGGCTCAATTAACTTTTTATGCCCAATTTTACTTTACATTTTTATTTAGGATTAATTCACAATTTGGCTAGGAAGGTATATTTATTTTTCCACTTTTATATCTAATCTTATTTTTCCAATTTGATAATTAAAATATAATTCCATTATATATTTTGCTCCAATCTTTTAACACCATTAAAAAAAATAGGTGGTTAATAAAAACATGTCACCTAACATTTTTAATTAAAATTATATTTTTTATCAATAAATTTATATATCAATTTTAAAAAATTATAAATATATATAGAAAATAGAAAATATACAACAATAAAAGTATAAAAAATCATCAATTCCATAAAATAATTTAAATGTTTTTAACCCAAAAAATCTAACAAAATTTTTTGTTCTTTGTTATTATATCATGTTATTCGTGTGAGAAAAAAGAAGGATTAGGTTCTCTTATATTTTTGTTCACACTAACCTAAACAAAAACAAACGCAAAATTATGTACAATATCCTTTAACTAATTTTTTAATTATATTTACTTTTGTTTAAAATTCAAATAATCTTTCTTTTAATGTTTCAAACCAAAACTCAAACGAAAAAATTTGCAAATTCCGATGTCAATGGCCACCGCTAGCCACCATGCTCCACCACCAGCTATCGGTCAGTAGTAGTTGTTTGAGTCCAAATTTCATCATTCTCTTGTTTTCGACCCACTCTTTTCATTTTCATGATTTATTTTTTTCAAAAGAACACTATATTTTTGTATATCTACAAATAAATCTCAAAACTTCAACACCAAACCTAGGTGTTTTTCATTGTCAAATTGTCTTCAATTTTCATTACATTTCTTTCCTCTTTATAAGCTTCACTTTCACTATTTCTATCAACCAAACAATACTTCAAAAAAATCCATTCTTGCTTTGGCCGAATTTTTGGTTGATGGTTTTTTATGCCTTTCTTTTCTTTTTGGTGTATAGTGATGATAATTATGATATGAATATGTATATATGGTAATAGAGAGGAAAATTGTAGTCATGGTTGTTTGTATTGGGAAGAAAGTGATACGAGAGAAAAGCTTCAACGTCATGAAATTGATATTCTGTTACATTTGTTACTTTTATAATTATTTCTTCAAATAAGGCATTTTTTATAGGGTTTAATTTAGTGAAACGATGTTTGTTTAGTGAGGCAAAACGGTGTGTTTTTCAACCATGTTTCCTAATTAAAACAGAGTGTGTTATGTACATAGCTGTCACTAGCAGCTGCCAAGCTAATTAGAAGTTGTTATTTTGCCCTTTTAATTTATTGATGAAAAAGTTGGAAGTTATGAATGAAAACAGTATTCTTATCCTCCTGAATTATGTCTTTTCTCATTGGTTTTCTTCTTTTTTTTGTACTTATTTTTACAAAATTTAAGCTCGTACCAAGGGTATCAGAGTCATCGATCCTCCATGGCCAATGAGGGTATCACCACTCAATTGCAAAAGGAAATATGTCATTTATAAAAAGAGATCTTTTATCTACAAACTGGTTTTTCTCAAATGGATGGTAAGCTTGAGGCACGACTAAGGGAGATTCGAGAATATTTTAAAGGTGAGATTAAAAGTGAGTTGCAGTTTTTTTTCAAGAGATTTTTGGGTCAACCATCTAGGGGCAGTTTTTGGATCAACACCAGAAAAAGGGAAAGGCATTCTGGGCACACCACCACCATGGTTCCCTCCTAAAGGCACATTGGTAGTTTCTCTAGCACCTGATTTGATTTATACATGAGCTCCTTCAAAAATGAGCAGCATTAAGACACTGTAAAAGCCATTCAAGCTCGACTGTCCACAATTTGATGAGTCCAACTTTAAGGGCTAGTGGTCGAAGTTCGAGAAAATTTTTGAGGCTGAAAGAGTCTTGGATCATGTCAAAGTAAGAACTATCATACTTCACTTAGAAGGTAAGGCTCTATATTGGCACAATTTTTTTTGCTCAAAGGTAATGTAACAGCCCGGTTTCGGGCTTAGTCGGAACAGTGGTTTCAAGACCACAAATTTGAAGTCAGAGAAATTATTTTATTATTATTTTGGGTGTTATAGCATGATTATATTAATGCATGAAAAATTTGGAGGAGTAATTTTAGCGTTTGTGAACTTAATTGCAAAAAAAAACTAAATTGCATAAAGGGCAAGAGTCTTGTTTTAATAGCCAAAGGTGTTAAATTGCTAAAGGACCATATTTGGGGGTATCTAAAGTGAAAATAGACACTTATAGGAAGCTTGGTCGACCATATGGTCAAGAAAGAGTCAAAATTCCAAAGTTAGGTGGTTTAGGTGTCCAATTTTGACTAAAAATAAAATAAAGAAAGGGGAGCAATAGTGTCATCTCTTCACCACCAAAAATATCAGCCATTATAGTGTTCTTGGAGCTTCAAAATTTCAGCAACTTAAAGCCTTTACAAGTAAGTGATTTTGGGGGCTTTTCTTGAATATTTTTGTACTTTTGAGATCATTATAGCATGTATTTTCTACCAATGGGACTATTTTGCAAAATGGTTGAAAGTCTGGGGTTTTGCCATGACAGTAGACATGTTGATTCTGAAATTTTATGGAAGAATATGAGTTATGGTTGTGAAATAAACAACTTTTGTGAAGTAATTTCATGGAAGCCCTAACTAGGGACCATTTTGTATAAGTTGAAAAATTAGATGGTAAATGTGAGAAATAATGGGAATTTTGGGTTACTATAAGAGTAAAAAGGGTCCGGCTAGGCTTAAGATATGAATAAATTTGATAAAAATTAATTTTCAGAACTGGGTTAAAATGGTCATTTTGCAAAAGAATAAGGGAAAAATGGTCATTTTTCCCAATTGTAAATTTTTGAGTACCTAGATCATTAAAATGACTAAATTTGTGAATTTTTATCATTATAGATCAAGAATTGCAAAATTCAAGCCTAGACTGAGGAAAAGCAAAGCAAATGGACTAAGCCGAACGAGTAGCCTACATTTTGTATACCAAGGTAAGTTGTATGTAAATAATACAACTAAATTGTCATTATATGTGTTTGAATTGATATAGCATAAATTTCTTAATTGTGGTAATGAAAATACATGATGATAATTGAGATAATAGAACTCCGAGGTGAACCTTAGGAACAAATCGGATATTCGTGCCATGATATTTAGGTCATTTGTGCGCTAGTGTAAGACATGTTTGGGACATGCATCGGGCACATTATGAGAGCCAGTGTAAGACCATGTCTGGGACATGGCATCGGCATTGAGACGAGAGCTAGTGTAAGACATGTCTAAGACATGCATCGGCCTCGTGACATAAGCCAGTGTAAGACATGTCTGGGACATGCATCGGCTATGAGATGTGTCAGTGTAAAACCATGTTTAGGACATGGCATCGGCACGGATATGTGAGAGCTAGTGTAAGACCATGTTTGAGACGTGGCGTCGACTTCAATTTCGATAGTCAATGTAAGACCATGTTTGGGACATGGCATCGACTTGATGGATGAGCCAGTGTAAGACCATGTCTGGGACATGGCATCGGCATTATACCCTATGTTTGAGGCTTAATGAATATCCGATAGCATTCCAAATGGTTCAACAACGAGAGTTACAGTTTAAGTTAAACGAGGAAAGTATAACCATGTTGTAAGTGGTACAAGTACCTATTTGAAATGTATGAGATGTGAGCTTAGTATATGCTATGTGAATGGTATTGGATAGTGACGAGTAAGTTGCGCTTATACCTATTTTTGTATTATAAGCATGATGATGATTGGTAAAGTTGTCATTATATTTATTTTCATGCAACTTACTAAGCTTTATGCTTACCCTATTTCTTTCCTTTTTCTGATAGTGCCACCTAATTAGCTCCTAGATCAACGGTTGTCGGAGGTATCGAACACACTATCAATCGAAGCACTTGGTATAGTTAGATCTCTTTATTTTTATTATGGCCTGTATAGGACTCTTTGATTTTGTTTTAGTGTCACATTATTTTGGGGCCAAATGTGTTGGCTTGCTTTAATATTTGACTCATTTTGTACAAGGCCATGAAGAGTGGCTAATATTGAAGGTTGTTATATGAATGCAAAGTGGTCTTTCATGAATGAGAAATTATTAGTATGGTTGAATTATATGAATTGTATATAGACCTTAGTTATGGTTGTTGTTATGTTGTATTTTAGGATGGAAAAGGCTTAGTAGATAGCCTTATATTGTCCACACGGGTAGACACAAGGGCGTGTATCTAGGCCGTGTGTCAGCTCCATGGGCGTGTGGTCCAGCCGTGTGTCCCCTGCGCGTAAAAATTTCAAGTCAAAATGCATGGTAGTAAAGACATGGGCAGAGACACGGCCGTGTGTCTCAGCCGTGTGAAGGAACAGCCTCTGGCCACGGGCGTGTGCCTTAGTCGTGTGCCCCTTATTGCTAACATCAGAAATAGAATGTCAAGTTTTTTAGATGCGGGCTAAGATACGGGCGTGTAGTGGCCGTGTGAGGGACATGGGCCATAGACACGGGCGTGTGTCAGGTTGTGTGAAAACCTTTGTAGGTTCGAATTTAAAATTTAATTCATACGAGTATGGGACACGAGCGTGTCCCTAGCTGCTTAGGTCGTGTGACCATCAACACGGCCATGTCATAATGATCACAGGGGTGTGTGCCCTAATTTTTAAGGGTTAATTTTCTATGTTGGTTAAGGACCCGAACCGGTCCTGAATGGTTTCCAATAGACGCTCGAGACCTCGTAAGCCCTTATTAAGAAATTTAAACAAAGTTTGAAAAAGTTTTAAGTTTGCTCAAGTCTTAATGAATTCAAAAATGTTGGAATGTATGTATTTAAGTGAGGTTACGTCTCATATCCCATCCCGGTGTAGGACTCAAGTTTGGGGTGTTACATTTAGTGGTATCAGAGCTATGGTTTAGTCGATTCTAGGTCTAACCTAGCATGAGTATGAGTCTAGCTATACATGACATAGTTGTATAATGATAGTGTGACGACTCCTAACAATTATAAATTATGTTTTCATATAGTAAATGGATCCTGAAGTAGCTACGGCGGATGATGTGAAAAGTAATGCGTCGACTCTAGCTGAAGGGACCACGCCAGTAGATAGTGGGCCCGTGACAATGAGTTAGGGTGGAAGGGCTAGAGAAGCTTACCTCCATATAATGGACGCATGGTACTCGGAGTTTATTCGAGCGAATCCGAGTATTTCACCTCCCCCACCTTCCTCAATTCCTCAACCCGTTTATATAGCTCCTCAAGGAGCAGAGATGGCTAGGAGAGAGAAACCTCTAGTAGACAGAATCTATAAACATGGGGCCAAAGAATTTCGAGCAAATATTGATGATGACCCAGAAAGGGACGAGTTTTGGTTAGAGAATACCATCAGAGTATTTGATGAATTATCGTGCATGTCGGAGGAGTGTATGAAGTGCGTAATGCCACTCCTACAAGATTTGGCTTATCAATGGTGGAATACTCTCGTGTCAATCATACCAAGAGAATGGATAACGTAGGAATTCTTTCAGGAAGAGTTTCGAAAGAAGTATAATAGCCAGAGGTTTATAGACTAGAAAAGGAAAGAATTTTTAGAGCTAAAGCGAGGCCGTATGATAGTGACAGAATATGAATGCAAGTTTGAAGGTTCAGCAAATATGTGCGGGAATGCGTATCTACAGAGGCCGTCATTTGTAAGAGGTTTGAAAATGGTTTGAATGAAAACATTCGTTTATTAGTTGGTATCCTAGAGTTGAGGGAGTTTGTGGTACTAGTTGAAAGAGCTTGCAAGGCCGAGGAGTTGACCAAAGAGAAGAGAAGGCAGATGTCGAGTCTTGAGACTCAAGGAAAAGACAGATGGGGAAATCACAGCAGACCTTATCTAAAAGATCGAGAGAGTTTCCTACTCGATCAAATGCATCAGTAGGGTTCTCAAACAAGAGCAAGAATAAGCAGTACGCTCTAACAAAATCCCAAACTACTTCTATTGTGAGTGTTGGTAGTTCTCGCACAAATAGACCAGAATTTTCACATGCAGCAGACGTTAATCTTGCAAATTTGACCAGGCTGCTTCTCCTAGCTTACTTCAGCCCTTACCTATACTTGATCAAGTATGGTTGGCAGTGAATTTAAATTTTATCGAGGGTAGTTTTGGTCAATCGATTAACTAAGTATAGCCATTTTGTGGCTTTTACTCACCCATTTTCAGCACTTACTATGGCCCAAGGTAATTTAGATCATACTTATAAATTGTATGGTCCTCCTTGCACCATTGTATCAAATAGGGACTGGGTTTTTCTTAGTAAGTTTTGGAAGGAACTTTTCAAACGCCTTAGCACTCATATCTAAATGTCCACAGCCTACCATCCTTAAACGGATAGCCAAACTGAAGTGCTTAATCGTTTCTAAAGGCTTATTTGCATTGTATGACTGGAGAATGGCCTCAATAGTGGTCCCTTTAGTTACCTTTTATTGAATGGTGGTACAACATCACCTACCATTCAGCCATTCGAACAACTCCCTACGAGGCCTTGTACGGGAAGGAATCCCCTCACCATCTACTATACTTGCTAGAAATTTTGTAGTAGTAGCGGTAAAGCATAGCCTCCAACAAAGGGAAATAGCCAGGAAACTTTTAAAGTTTCACCTCAGAAGGGCACAAGAACATATGAAACAATTAGCAGACCGTAGGAGGAATGAAAAGGTGTTTCAAGTAAGGGATTATGATTACTTAAAATTGCAACTCTATTGTCAGTACTCTCTGAGGAATCACTAGAACCAGAAGCTTTCCTTTAATATTTTGGACCCTTTCCAGTAGCAGTGGTAAGGCCTTAATACATAGTTCATTAGTCTCATGAACGTACTTGGAGCGTTGGTAAGGCCAAAAGGCCTAACCAACCATTCATATAACCCGTGCTTGGTCTTGAACGCTGTTTTTTATTTGTCTCCCTCTTGCATCCGAATTTGGTGGTAGCCGCTTTTTAAGTCGATTTTTGAGAATATTTTGGCTCCACTAAGTTCATCTAACATGTCATCTAAGCGAGGGATGGGATGATGGTATTTGATTGTTATTTTGTTAACGGCTTGGCAATCCACGCCATGGGCCATGTTGCATCCTTCTTCGGCACCAATAGTACGGGAACAGCACAGGGACTTAGGCTCTCGTGGATGTAGCCTTTTTCCATCAATTAATTGACTTGTATTTGCAGTTCTTTGGTTTCCTCTGGATTGGCTGAGTAAGCAGGTCGATTTGGAATAACTGCTCTCGGCACAAAATCAATTTGATGCTCAATTCCCCAAAGTGGTGGAAGTCCACTCGGGACTTCTTCCGGAAAGACGTCTTTGAATTCCTGCAACAAAGACAAAATAGGAGAGGGTAGGGTATCAGGTAATTCGTTAGTAGAAAATAATGCTTCCTTGTTCAAAAGTACAAGAACAGTTCGATTCATCGTCAATGCTTTTCTCACTTCACTTGCTTTTACATATACACTCATTTTTTCAATTTTCTCTTCTTTTTCTTCTTTTCCTTTATTGATTTTCTTTTCACTCTCTTTTGTTTTCTTTTTCTTATTTTTCTCTTATTTTATTTTTTTGCAGTTTTCTTTTACTTTTTCTCTCATTTGCTCGACAGAAGTTTTTAGCTTGAGTTAGTCTTCATACACTTGTTTGGGAGACAACGGCGCCAAAGTCATATTCTTTCCCATAAATTTGAAGTATACCAGTTGGTATACCTGTCGTGTTGAACTCGCCTATCAAACTGCCATGGTCGAACAAGTAGTAAATGTCCCGCATGCATCGGTACGACGTCACAAAGAACTTCATCCAAGTACTTACCAATGATGAAAAAGACAAGCACTTGCTTTGTTACTTTAAGTTCTCCTCTATCATTATGCCATTGGAGTTTGTATGGTCTCGGATGCTTGGTTGTGGGCAGACCAAGTCTTTGAACCATCATCGTACTTGCTACGTTGGTACAGCTACCTCCGTCGATGATGACACTACAGACTTTGCCTCTGACTTGGCATCGAGTGTGGAAGATATTCTCTCGTTAGAGATCATTCTCCGTGCCTTGGAGACTTAGCCTTCGCTTTACAACAAGTAGTTCTCTTTCCATGGGTTGTTCTAAGTCCTCCTCGACTTCGGAAGTCGATTCAAATTCTTTCTCCTGCTCATCATTCGTTTCGATTTTGCCATCGGCTCGTATTACCATGGTCCTTCGATTTGGGCATTGGCTTGCTATGTGGCCTCTTCTAAGACACTTAAAACACTTAATGTCCCGATTTCGATTGTATGACGATTCGGGTGCCTTGCCTTTGTTCACTTTGGCGGTGGGCTTGTTGGTTTTCGGAGGTACCGTGGTCTCCTTCCCTCGAGGATTGGAAGGTCCTTTACTCAATCCTTGGCTCCACTTTAAAGTGTTAGAAGTGGGAAACCCTCAACTTAGGCCTTTTCTCTCGAGTTGTTTTTCCACCTTGATGGCCATATGGACCATATCAACCACTTTAAGGTAGTGTTGTAATTCTACAATGTTTGCTATATCTCGATTTAGACCGGCCAGGAATCGTGCCATTGTTGCTTTGGGATCTTCTTGAACATCCGCCTGAAATCTTGGCGATTTCTATCTCTTTGTAGCAGTCATCGATGCTTTTGGACCCTTGCGTGAGATTTTGGAGTTTTTGGTGCAACTCTCGGTGGTAGTACGAAGGGATACATCATCGTCTCATCACCGCCTTCATTTCAGTCCATGTAGAGATAGGACGTTAACCGTTACGCCTCCGACTAGTGGTTAGTTGTTCCCACCAAATCATGGCGAAGTTCGAATACCAACTCTATCTTTTTTTCCCACTTAAGATAGGCCTCCTAATCCGATCTGCCTTGAAACGGTGGAATGGACAGCTTGATGTTCTTGAGATCGTCATCTTCACACCTTCGACCTCGTTTCCGTGGTTCCCTCCGACGAAAACTAGCAGTGGATTCTTGTTCACTCTCAAGATCACTAAGGTTGTTTGCTTCATCATCTTGGACCCTTCGTCTTCCCCGATTTTGATTTGGTCTCTCCCGTCTTACTCTAACCACCCCGGGAGTTCTTTCACGTTGGCCAATCGTTTCAACTTGGAATAAACGATCTTCGATGGGATTGAGCCTTCGATCTAGGAGTCGTTTCATTTCTCGTAATAAGGCTTGTATGTTTGAGTCGGGGACGTTGCGAACGGGTTGTCTTGCTGGACGATCTTCCATGTTGTGATCTGACTCTTGTGACATTAAAATTTTATTAAAGTAAACCTCACCACAAAACCTCACAATCTCTCGAAAAGGAAAAGGAAGATGATTCTGTCACACTCGTGTTTACACTCAAGATTAGGCTTTTACCTCCACTCTATTGCACTTACAACTCTCGTGCATTTTACCTCTCTTAACTTTTTCTCGTGATTTCGTAAGCAGATTCGTTAAGGATTAGTCCTTGGTCTAGGTGGTCGGTTCAAAAGGTGTAACAAGAGATTGATGTATTCGGTTTAGGGTAGACTAACAAGAAATTAAAAGTTCTAGTCTTAGTGTGGCTAATGAATAAGAAGGGCAGAACAAGGTGGAAGAGAAATTTCAGGATCGGGAATGACTAATAATGGAACAATTTTCACTTTTAATTTTATTTTATTTTTTTATTTCAAATTTTTTTTACTTACTCGAGTACACTTGGACTATCCTGGGGATGATTTTGTAGCACGAACTTCTCATTTTAGTAGCTCTGATACCAGATGATAAGATCCGCCTCGGGTGAGTCGAGTCGTATTAGTGATTGCCCGATCGATGACAAGAAGTTACGGTAGGTTTAGTTAAGTTAGATTGGAGTTGGAATTGGTTTAGTGAATTTAGAATGGAGAAGTAAGAAAGAAGTTGGTATTGGTTTAGATAGAATAGGCAATAAGGAGTGAAAGTTTGGATTTAGGTTATGAAAAGGAGTAGTTGAATGAATTGGTTCAATTAGGTAAGATGAGTTAAAGGAATGGTCGAAATGGTAAGAGTGGTATGAACTAAATGGTATGAATGAAATGGTATGAATGAATTGGTCGATTTAAGTACGAATGGGTAAAGAAGAAACGAGTTTGAACTAATAAAGGTGCTTACAAGAACCAATACCGATATGGTACCGACCCGTTGTTTTTAAGCCCTTTCAGTTTGGTTTAGGATTGGTAAAGGAAACCTCGACCCACTATCTAACAAGATAGGAACCTCGGTATGTTTCAACGCCACACTATGGGTAGTGATAAGTTCAGGTTCGACAAAGAAAACGGTTGACACAACTAGAACACTAGGAAAGCCAATCGAATCTTTGAATGAAATGGAGAAAAAGTTGCCTCACAATTTTGGCAGCATAACATTCACAAAGAGTCCAAAAAAAGTTCTTTTACATGGAAAATTAACAAGTATTTATAGGCCTATAGTCTAGGTAGCCGAATAGCCTTTCATACTTACAAATTAAGTTAAAGAAATTCTAGAAAATTAATCCTTAATGTGCATGACTAAATTCGGCTATGGAACATGAATTGTGAGTGCTTCATGCTTAAGAAATGACAAGTGGATGAATGAAGCTCCATGGGATGCTTGCTAGGTTCGGCCTCCCTTGTTTAATGAAGCAATTAAGTGACAACCTTTAGCCAAAAATCATGAATTAAATGGTGATACTCCAAGGGCCAAAATGTCGCAACCTGAAGAGCCCATAGGTGTGAACATGGTGAACCAAAAAGACTTGTTGTGTGAACACAATATGAACGGAATGTAGAGGTTTATGGAAGAAGTCATTCGGCCAACCATCTCATGCATGTACTATGTCCCTTTAACTGAATAGTCACTTGTTTAGATGAAGAGGTAGCACAACATACATGGCTCTTGGTCATTCATGAACCCTTGGAATCAATGCATCCTGAGTATCCATGCACCCTCCAAAAGTGATGTCTCTTCAAACCTCATGTGTCCATTGGTGTTCCTACACAAGACATGTGAACAAAAATTAATTCTAGCCATGTGAAAATTTCGGCTAATGTGAACACAAGTAAAAGAATTAAATTCGGCTGTGACTAACTTTAATTAACATCAATTAAACATTTTAAGACATTATTAATACTACTAATATGAACCCAATTTATTATATAGCATATTAAATAACTTTTAATAGACTTATTAAATTTAAGTCAATAGTAAATAAATGAAGTCAAAGTTGGACTTCATGAGCTAAAGTTTAGCTCATGAGCTAAAACCGAGCTGGGCTTGGACTCGTGAGCTGGTAGTGAGCTAGACCCAAGCTGGGGAAATGGAAGTGAGCTGAATTCCAAGTTAGTGAGATGGTTTTAAGCTGAATGTGAGCTGACTTGAGTTGGTGGTGAGCTCGGTGAGCTGAACTGGACTTGTTGGCAATTGTACGGTAAATTCAAAGAGCTGGGATAAGCTTTCTCGGAACGTCCTAATAGTGTTTCATCCCAAAGTTGAGCCACAAAAGCTGCGATAGACTCTTTAAACACCTTGGCTCGAGCTCGAGTGATAGGACCTTGAGGTAGCACCATGGAGACCTTGTTCGAGCTAGTTGTTTCGTGGGGCGTGCTCACATCAATCCACCTCTTTCATATTTGGTAGTCCCATTATACCTCAATAAGCTTCACATTAGTAAAGGATTGTTTCACCTCTAAAACCTCTAAAGGTGTTATATTAATGTTTAGAACTACTAAGTAAATGTTTTCACTATTAAGAACATCCTTCACTAGCAATATTACGGATAACATCTTGGTTTCAACATCTTCATCTTGATTCACCAACACAATGCATTGTTGGTGAGGATCCAAGATACATATGCAATCAAAAAAAGAAATAAGGAGTGGATTAATCTAATCAAAGAATTTTAGCCGAAGTACAAAATCATAATATTCTAAATAAAATACCTTAATGTTTTCCTTTCCCTTCTAATCTCCAATTTGTAGTTCAACTCTTTGTGTCACATCAACTGTTGGAACTGTAACAGCTCATTTTTGATAAAATCAAAACAGTGGTTTTGGGACCACAGATCTGAGTCCCCAAAAAATTATTTTAATACTTTTTTATTATCTACAGTATTATAATAATATTGTGTGAAAATTTCGTAAATAAATTTTTATCGATTACATGTTTAATTTGATAAAGGACCAAATTGCACAAAGTGAAAAAGTTGAGTTCTAATAGCTAAAGGGATTAAATACCTATAGAAATTTAAACTGGAGGTCCTTATATGGTAATTAGACCATCAAAAATACTTAGTGGTTAAGGATAATGATTCATCCATGGAAAATAAAATTAAAGAAAATGACAAAATTGGAAAGATAAAAAAATAAAGATGATAAATAATAAAAAGATGAAAATATCATCATTTATCATCATCTTCCCCAAATATTTTGCATGGAAAACCCTAGGAAAGAGAAAATCAGCTTTCTTGGCCAAATTAGATGCGGATAGACCAAATTCGGAGTTAGAACGAGGAATAGAGAAAAATGTTAGATTAGTAAATTTTACGTATACGAACATTTGTCGAGATAAGTTCGTGTAACTAAATTATGTATATTTATATGCTTGAATTAAATGTTTTGTATATGAATTTATATAAATATCATATATATATGACATTGAAAACATATTTGACAAAGCCTGATAAATGATAAATGATAAAAATGTTACTTTTATGCTTGAAACGAATGTGGAATATGTTTATTTGAATCATACAAATGTCATAGATGTATGGAATAATCACATGTCTGATAATGCCTGAAAAATGTTAAATCTCATTTGAATAAATGAAAATTGATAGATACGTGATTTCCATAATGAATATAGTCCTGCATATGTTGCGGACGGGACTTAGCTTGGACGAGTAATCCTAATAAAAGCCTTCTCGAGCATCTGCTGTATAGTTCCTACGAGCATCCTGATCAGTAGTGATTTAGCATGTGTTGTGCACTACCGCATCTCTTTGTGAGTGTCTTGATATGCAATCGGTTGTGATCTTGCATATAATACAGATACAAACGCAGCTCTTCATAAGCGTCCTGTTAAGCCCGCTTAGACTCCTTGTTACCTTATCCGGTTCTTCCTGATAGTATCTCTGCAAAGATATCTGATAAGCTCCATGAGCTTCCTAAGTAAAACTCTTATGAGTTTCCTGATTAGCCCGAATAAGTGTCCTGTTACATGGTTACATGGCTCATCTCAGCATCTTGATATGTAGCTCGAAATTGTGCTTATTGGTTATGTACCCTAACGGGTACCCCTGAATATGAATTGACAGATCTTGATTTGTACACCTCAAGTGTACTACCTGTATATCCATCAATATTTTAGATATTCAACGGGAAAAATCCTGACATGAGAAGATATGAATAGAAAATGAATTATTACACGTATCTTCCTGAAATACATGAAAATGATGATATACGATATATGGAAATATGAGATGATGATATCTGTGCATGGAATTTATTTGATGAATATGTTCATCCATGATTATATATTTGTACACCTTAAGTGTACTATTTGTGTGACATTGATATTTTAAATGATTTAATGAGTAAAGTTCTGATATGGAATAATCTGAGCTCGAGACGAATTATTATGAAATTGAACTTGAAATACAAGGATATGATTTGTACATGTTAAATGAATACATGATGTGAAAAGCATATGAATATGGAAATCTAATTATTGTTGAGCCCATATATGTTTCTTGATGTTATAGTGGAATGTATAACTAACACGGGTGATGAGGATATGTGTTAGGGCTTGTGATTCAGTTGACTGAATATGCGTTGTATGTTTGTATTGAATTTAAATAAATGGTAAGTATATTATCATGTTATATGAACTTACTTAGCATAATATGCTTACTCTGTTTTATTTTCCCCTGTTTTATAGTACTTCGAAAGCTCGTTGAATTGGAAGCATTGGCGGAGATCACTTACACTATCCATCGGCCTGTCTTGGTATATATGGTAAATTAATTATGGCTATAATGGCATGTATAGGTTAATTAGCCAATGTTGGCATGTAAATATTTGAGTTATAACTAGCCATTGGAATGGCTAGTTATGGACATGTATAGTATATGATTGAAATGGTTGATTCATAAAAAATATATTGGCATATTGATGATCGAATTAAGTTAGCATATTTGATCAAATATGTATACTTGGTTATACGAGGTATAATATCATGTATTTGGCTTGGATTTTAAGTTGGTTTAAATGAACTATATCGACTTGTAAATATGTTAGAGTGTTGGTATAGGTGGATGAAAATTTGGGTGAGAAATATAGCTTGGAAAATAGCCTATTTCCATCCACATGAGCAAAGACACAGGTGTGTGTCTCAGCCATGTATGACACACGGCCTAGCACACGGGCGTGTGGCTTGGCCATGTGACCCCTGCACCTACACATGGCTTAGCACACAGGCATGTGACTTGGCCATGTGACTTAAGTTAGAGAGTTACATGGCCTAAGACACGGGCATGCCCCTAGCTGTGTGAGCCACATGACTTGTCCACACGGGCATGTGACCACTGTACCTAGGAAAAATTTTGAAATTTCACGAAAAATTTTCTGAGTACTCGATTTTGTAACAGCCTGATTTAGGGCGTAATCAAAATAGTGGTTTCGAAACCACAAATTTAGAGTCGAATAAATTATTTTATTATTATTTTGATGTTATAGTATGTTTTTAGGAATGCATGAAAAATTTGGTAAGTTAACTTTGACATTTGTGAGCTCAATTGTGAAAAAAGACTAAACTGCATAAAGTGCAAAAGTCCTAATTTGATAGCTAAATATATTAAATAGCTAGAGAACCAAAATTGGGGGTCTTTATAGGGCAATTAGACCCTTAGACAATAGCTTGACCGGCCATGGGAGACAATTTGGAGAGAAGGTCAAAATTAGGTGAAGCTTAGGTCACCAATTTTGACTAGTTATATTTTTAATAAAACAAAAAGGAAAAGCTATCATCTTTTCTCTCTTCTTAGCTAAAAATATCAGCCAATGTAGGGGTTTGAAAGCTTCAAAAATTCTATAAACTTTGAGCCCTCTCAAGTAAGTGATTTTGATAGTTTCTCTTAATGATTTTTACATTTTTGAGACCTTAGAAGCATGAGCTTTCAAATGAGGGGTCTATTTTGCAAAATGGTTAAGGGTTTGGAGTTTTTCCATGAAAGGATTCGTGATGTTTGCTGAGTTTTTATGGAAGAATATGAGCCTTAGTAGTGTAATAGACAACTTTTGTGAAAGGTGTTAGCATGAAAACACCTAAAGGGACTATTTTCCACAAGTTGTAAAATAGTTGATAAATGTGTGAAATATAATGAATTTGGAGTTGCTATAAGAGTAAAAAGAGTTCATCTAGGCTTGAGATGCAAAGAAATTCGATAAAAATTGATTTTCGAGTATAGGGTTAAAATAGTCATTTTTGCCAAAGTCTAGGGGCAAAATGGTCATTTTACTGAAGATGTGAATTTTGATTTGCCTAATTGAATTTAGTGAATAAATGAGTGTATTTTGCTAATATAGATTAAGAATTTTCAAATCCGAACCTAGACTGGGGGAAAGCCAAGCAAATCGACTAAACCGACTAGTCGTATACGTTTTGTAATCTGAGGTAAGTTGTATGTAAATAATACAATTACATTGCTACTATATGTGTTTAAATTGTCATTGAATAGATATGGCATGAATTGCTTGATTGTGGAATTGAGAATGTGTAATGATCATTGAGATAGTAGAATTCAAGTTGGAACCTTAGGAAGTAAATCGGATATTCTTACCATGACATTTGGGTCATTGGTGTGAGCCAGTGTAAGACCATGTCTGGGACATGGCATCGGCATTGAGACGAGTGCTAGTGTAAGGCATGTCTGGGACATGTATCGGCCTTGAGACGTAAGCCAGTGTAAGACATGTCTGGGACATGCATCGGCTACGAGATGTGTCAGTGTAAGACCATGTCTGGGATATGGCATCGGTACGGATACGAGAGCTAGTGTAAGACCATGTCTGGGATATGGCATCAGCCTCAATAATGATAGCCAGTGTAAGACCATGTCCGGGACATGGCATCGGCAGCTTACCCTGTGTTTGAGGCTTATGGAATATCCGTTAGTGTTCCAAATGGTTCAACGGCAAGAGTCATGATTTTAGGTTAATGAAGAAAAGTATAACCTTGTGGCGAGTGGTATAGGTACCTATTTGGCACGTATGAGATATGAGCTCATTACATTATATGTGACTTGTATGGATGGTAACGAGTAAGTTGTGCTTATGCCCACCCTTGTGTTATGAACATGTTGATTATATATAAATTGTTGTTGTATAATTATTTATGTGCAACTTACTAAGCTTTTATGCTTACTCCCTTTTCTTTCCATTTTTCTTATAGTGCCACCTAACTAGCCAAAGGATTACCGGGAGTCAAAGATATCGATCACACTATCAACCGAAGCATTCGGTATAGTTGGATTTATATTTTTTAATATGGCATGTATAAGGTTTAGACTTTATTATTTTGTGACTTTGAGAATTGGCCAAATGTGTTGGCTTGGGTTGGAAACCCTTCATTTTGTATTGAGCCTTGATTGATGGCTAATATTCATTTTGAGTTTTATAAAAGATGCATTTTCATAGTTGAATGAATGTCTATTGTGACTGATTTGGTTGTATGAATTGTGCTTGTTTTGGTATTGGTTGGTATTTGCATGGAACTAGGTATGTAAGGGTGGCAATGAGGCTTGGTAAATAGCCTTATATTCTAGGCTGTGTGCAACACACGGTCTACCCCATGGCTGTGTAGTCTGGTCGTGTGTTCGCTGCACGTAAAAATTTCAAGCCAGTATGCATGGTAATAAACACACGGGTAGAGACACGGCCATGTGTCTCAGCCGTGTAGAGGACATGGCCTAATACACGGGCGTGTGCCATGATCATGTGTCATTTTGGGAATGCTGATGTCAGAAATAGAATACCCAGGTTTTTGCACACGGGCTAACACACGGGCGTGTCCTGGCCATGTGAGGGACATAGGCCATCAACACAGACGTGTGTCTGGCCGTGTGAAAACCCCTGTAGGTGTGAATTAGAAATTAATTTCACACGGGTACACTAGCGTGTCCCTAGGTGTGTAGGCCGTGTGAGTCATAAGGGCCATCAGCACGACCATGTCAAGTTGGTCACACGGGCGTGTTGCCCTTCCACACAGGCGTGTTCCCTATTTTAAGGACAAAATTTTCATAGTTGATTTAAAGACCCTGTATTGTCTCGATTAGTTTCCAATGGTCGATTTGGGGCTTGTAGGCCCATAATAAGAAGATTAAAGTAGAAACTGAAAAAGATATAAATTGGACCGAGTCTGGATGACTCGAGATTGTTTGTGTACATGAGATCACATTAGGTAATGCCTTGTACTTCGCCTTGGCTTGGGTTATGGGTATGGGGTGTTACAGGTTTAGTCCCAACCTAATTCTAATACACGATTCGGGCCTCAAGGGCCCATGTAATGGACTATATGGTTAAATTTGATTGAAATTTGATTTGAATGTTAAATGCTTGTGAAATGTCTGTTACTTGACCTGTAAACTCCGGTAATGCTCCGTAACCCTGTTCTAGTGATGGATTCGGGTTAGGAGTGTTATAGGGACCTCCTTAGAATTGATGATCTTGATCAACCCAGTTGTCTTATCAATATGAAGACTATGTTTATCGGAAAACTTATCAAATATGAACATCTCAAATGCTCTTGTGTCAACTAGAACACTCTTTCATATTCTTACGACATTGATGTCTATGTACACTAACCTTTTCTACTATCGACTCCTTATCGCCTTAATAGAATTTAGTACCATAGAGCCAAGCTTCAAAGTCTCACTATATGGCTTCCATATCTTGTGCCAACTATTACATAAGAAGTGTAACACCCTATACCCGACCAGATCACCGGGTCTGGGTATCAAGTGTCACAATTAACCTGAGTAACCTAACAACTTTTCTAACCTGATTTACTTACAAAACTTAGACTATATTAAATTGTATATTTATTTTTGTTTACTCAATTTCGTAGATGATGCGGTCATTGAGAGCACCAAAAATATCATATTTGCTACAAAATAATGAAAAAGAACAGTAAAGGGGAAGTAGGGTCGAATCCTCAGGGACAGGATCGCACGAATGCTTGTTTCTCGAAATCCTAGGCAGAATCGTGCCCAAAAAAACCTGCGTTCCTAAAAAATAAAAAATAAAAAATTAAAAGTTTTGATCTGGAAGAATAAAATAAAAACAAAATTGAAAGTTGGAATTGAAATTGCAAAAATAAATTGCAAAAATTAAAATTAAAAATTTAAAAATAAATAGAGTTTGGGAAGAGAGTGAGTTTCTTATGTGGTGAGATTCCAGCCTCTGATTGTCTCGATTCGCCTTGGGTCCAATCCTTGGCCTTTAAGTGATCCTTCTCAAGTAGAATAAGACAATTATAGTGGAAGAGGATGCCTACGACCACCAGCTCCAAGAATTTAGACATAAGATTTGGCGGAACCTGACTCTAGCCAATAATCGCTTTTGTGGGACTATCTTTTGCTAGATCATCACTTCCCAATGGCGAATACCATGTCATTTTGTCTCTTGGACTCGTCAACCTCTATCTCAGAAAGCCAACAAACCAATTGTGCAACCTTCCCAAAATGTACAAAGCGGTCGTTCCTTGCACAAATTGAAAAGATCACCTATTAAGGGACATGGACGGAAGTGTTAGCCCCGTAATGCGGAGAAGCAATGAATACCCTGTTGAGAAGGCTAAGCGCGGATTCTAAGCCTCATGAACCTTTTTGGGGAATTTTGACAACCTTCGGCTAGATTAAATTTAGTGGCTCATGGTTTTTGGGGAAAATCAAATAAAAATAATGGAAAAGGAATTTTTATTGAAAGAAAATATGGGAAGAACAAAAGACTAGATTTATGGGGGAGAGTGTGTTTACAACAAAAGATGGACAAAATTTGTGTCACTTCATCCCCTATTTATAGTACTAAGAAACCTAACCAATTCCTAATTAAATTCTAAAAGATAAATACAAATAAAAAAAGATAATTAAAGATAAATAAAAATAAATCCTAAATCTAAATCTAAATAATTATCCTTAATAATTATCCTAATATAATTAAACATTAAATAAAGTCTTGTGTTATAAAATCTCTTCTTTTGCACTTTTTCCCTTATGCCTTCAATGCTTGAATTTTTGGCACCACCTTTTTCCCTATGTTGCATGTTGGCCCATTATATCTTCAAATTTGCACTTTTTGCCTTTAAATTTCCTTTTGCCTCCAATTTAGTCCCTAAAAGATAAAAAGATCATAAAATAACCCAAATTAGTAAGATTATACTCAAAATAAACATGCAATTAGCACATAAAATATGTCGTTCTAGAGTATTATCAATAGATAACGAAAAATTTCAAAATTTAACTTTCAATTAAATTCTATAACTTATAGTACCAAACATTTTCAGTTATTCATCCTTATTAAACATGAATAATTAATTACAAATTTTAATGTAAGGCTTTACTACAACCACACTAAATTAGTCCCCAAGGCGTGGCCAACTGGGGTGCCACTTTATATGCATGATACAGCTATGGCACTATTCGTGCAAGCATAGTGATGCTTGGCTTGGCCCCTTCACAACCCTTAAGTTAATCCTTAATCCTGCATTCAAAGTAGTACAATAGTAAGTTCAAATAAACTTAGTGAGATTTTGCATAGTGTTATTGGTAAAATACTTTAATTTTATTTGATAAAAAGAGTAAAAATACAGGATTAAGACTACCTGGTTAAGTTAGAAGATTCCGTAGTTTGACTAGCATAGTCGACACTCATGCTTTCTTTGTATTGATCGTTGGAGGACATATCAACTGAATTCGTTGTCGGTGTGCTTTTTCAGGTAACCCTATACTGAGACTTAACCATGTCTAGTTCTCCCTCAGGTTTTCATTACACCTTTCCTGATGTGACTCATCACTAATAAGCATAAGCACAAACACGAGTTGGCGACTACTAGTTTAGTTAAGGTTTGACCACATTTTCGGATCCTTACTTTGATTTCTTCATTCCCCTCTGGTTGGTGCCATGGCCCAGACATGGTCTTACACATCATTCTCGTTGCTGCTCATCCATTCCTCCTTAAATCCTCCTTGTTAATTCGAACACTAAAGTGTTCACCCGTAAGATTGGGCCTTCGCCTAACTCAATCGCAACACATGCCAAATCGAATTATGAAAAAACTAATGAAAATTCCATTTCTCAATCTATTCATCCATTCTTCCACAACACCAATTCCTACTACAACTAATCCGCCAATATAACTCCCTTCATACTTCGCATACAACAGACATGCATATCACTCAAGTCAATGTGCTTATTACTATATCATACAGTGTGACATTGATCACTTAGAGAATTTACAATCATTTGACATCTAGTGTACGTACTTACATATTAAAATGCATGCTGAGCATGCTTATTCACTTTTCCATACACAATATTAGTGCCAGACAAACTTAGAACAAACACAAACACAAATCATGCAAACATCATATTATCATTGATCCTCAAAAAGTGGAGTACAGAAGCTCACCTGAATTCCTTCATCCTCATCAACTTAACTTTTCCAAATGCCAAAACCTCCATCGTCCTAGTAGCTAATCACGAAAACCATTTATCGGCTAATTTGAAGGCATTCAAACCTTAAAACTTAGAACCCATTAAACAAAAACTTATCAAGAATCCTTACTCTCCCTCTACCTCTAATCCACGAGTACAAAAAAATAGGAAAACTTTCCAGATCCTCAAATTCTTTACATCCAAACTTCAAATCTCATGACCATTGCCCTATGCAGCACTCTTTTTAACTTCCTCTTCTTCGAAGCAACCGAAGAAGACAACGCAGATAAGAAGGAAATTTGTAAGCATAATTGAGAAGAATTCTTTTAGCAAGAATATCCCTTCTCACCTAAATATATCTCTCCTTGCACGATCACAAAATCTCAATTAGCTATCCATCGACAATCATTATGTCTCCCAGTATGGAAACAACTAGTTCCATCTTAACCAAACCAAAATTAAAACTCAACTAATTCCTCATTAGCCACAAAATTTCCAAAATCTCCAATACAATCTACCAACTCACTATTTTATTCAATTAACTCCCAATGCTCCTTTAAATTCAAGACTTCAAAGAAATCTGGGTATGACAATAAGCCCTTCACTGCCCCTTTTCTTTTTTTCTTTCTCCATTATTTTTTGGACTTAAAGCTCCCTATTAGTGGCATCTTATTGCCTTTTTTTTACATTATTTTTCTTGTCTCTCCTTCTATTGTCTTTTTCCTTAAGCTTGAAAGCCTCAAACTTGTCCAACTTTTTTCATGCCAAGATTGATCAATGACTTTGATATAATCATGGATTTAATAAGATCTGGGACACCTCTCCACTATAAATCTTGCTTACCTTGGGGTTTAAGTCTATTCATGAAGGAAAGAGCCTCTTTTTTTACCCAAGTTATAAATTTGGACCATAAGTTTACTGAACTCACAAACATACCCTCGAATAGTGTCTTATCGTATAAGTTATTACAACTTGGCACAAGCTTCATCTTTGGCATACTATGGGTAAAAGTACTATAATTTTGTTTGGAACTTCATTCAAGTCCTAATAGTGATGCCACTATGCTTTTCATTTGTGCACCTACGACACCACCACTAAAAAGCGACATTAGTAAAATACATAAAAGCAGTATTTACCTTAACGGCATCATCCTTGATGCTAATAGCTTAAAAATATTGCTCCAGCTCCCAGAAAGAATTTTCCACACTGTTCACAGACCTGATCCCCTTGATCTCTTTTGGCTTAAGGACAAGGGTGAATCTAGAGGGGCTGTCAAGGGCCTCATCCTCTTCTAAAAATGATAAAATTTTGATTTAATCCTTTAAAAATTACATTTTACCATAAAAATTACATTTTAATTTCGGCCCCCATAAAAATATTTTCTGGCTTCGCCCTGCTTAAGGATGGAAATTTTATGCTTGGGTGCCATAGTTAGCATACCATTACCCATGACTACTTTGCACAAAACAAGTTCCCCATTAAACTCATCCACCTTCTTTTCAAAGCCTCTACCACAGAATCAAGAGAATACTTCTTCTGGGTCAGCATATCCATAAGGGCATTAAAAGCACCCTCCATCTCACCCTTGAGCTCATCTCCCTAGGAGTCCGACTCTTCAATGCGGCCCTCAACATTTTTGTGGTTTTAAATTTAAGGTGTTCTTTAATGAGATGGATTCTTTGTTAGATTTGTACTTGAATGGGCTTAGACTATGTGATTTTAGAATGTCAGAGAGTGATTTAGAGGATTTCTAGATTAATTTTTTAATTGAGAGATTTAACGTAATGGTACTTGGGAAAACAATTGAGTATGGAGCAAAATTGGGCATCTTGAGGTGTTACTTTAATATTAGTTTCTCACTTAAACTTTGATTAGTGTAGGTTATTTTAATATTATTTAACATACAGATTTAGCTATAAATAGACCATTTTCCACACTAGAATAATAACCCATTACAAATTTAGGTATTAGCTTTTACAAGCTTTTAGAGAATTTTATGCTTACCTTTTGAGGGTTTTTATTTTAGGTTTTGAGGCTTAGTTTTATATCCATATTTTGTACTCTTCGTTTTTGTCATTTTAGTGAAATTATTTTTGCCTGTGATTTTTTATCCTCTTTGGAGGGGTTTCAGGACCACAAATCCAAAGTCAAAAAATTTATTTTATAATTATTTTATTGCCTACAGTATGATAGTAATACCGTATAAAAGAAATTTTACCATTTACATGCTTAATTTGATAAAAAGGACTAAATCGCGTAAAATGCAAAACTTGAGTTCTAATAGCTAAAGGTATTAAATAGCCATAGAACTTTAAAGTGGAAGTCCTTATGTGGTAATTACCCCATAAATAATGATAATGGAATATGATGGCTTGGTATAAGTGAAATTTGTGATGTTTTAAAATGTTAATTTTGTAATTAAGTTAAATAACTTAATTTAATAAAAGAAAAGATGTAATAAAACACCATCTTCTTCAAATTTTACCCTAAAGAATTGGCCACCATAGCTAAACTAAGGAGAAAGTTTCAGCTAAGCAAATTCCCTTGCATTATCCAGTTAGACCTCGTACGGAGTTAGATCAGGGCAAAGAGAATGTCTTGGATTAATCGCTTCTGTATCTACGTATACTCGTCGAGGTTAGTTTGTGTAATTAAATTCAGTTTATATGTTTTTAATTAAAATATATAAATGTTATAATTTGTCATATATAATTACCGAGTACATATCCAACGACGTACGACGATTATCGAGCCTCGTTTGAACCATAAGAATTCGTATGATACAAATGACATGTCATTAGGGTTACAAATTTGGCTGAGGTCCTGCATGTGTTGGGGATACCCCACAACTTGTGAGAGCATACTAATTTATAGTTCGTGAAAACATACTGATCTACAGCTCAAATAAGCATACCGATTCACAGCTCGTATGAGCATACTTGCACATGAATTGACGAATTACAGTTATATGAGCTAGCACACTATGTATGAGCTATCTCGGGTATCCAATGGTATTCTAAACGGTTCAACGGGCGATGTTCTGATATGAAATTATAATACATGGAAATGATGTTACATGATATATAGATATATGTGAAATGGATGATACATGTATATGGAACTTGATAAATTTTTGAGCTCATCCATTATTATTGGTTCATATATGCATTTACATGGTTAATATGGTTGGTGTATATGTGCTAGGTATTTGGCCAAAATTTGTTGGGATATGCTTTGTTACTTACCTATTACTTGATCAAATGGTAAATTAAATTCTAAGTTATACGAACTTACTAAGCTTAAATGCTTACTCTATGTTGTTTTTCTGTGTTTTATAGTGAATCAAAAGCTCGTTCGATTGGAAACTTGTCGGAGCTATATCACACTATCCACCAGCTCTTTTGGTACTTTTGGATATTTTAATTTTGGTTATAATGGCATGTATAGGTATTTTGGTTAATGTTGACTTATATGTTTGGTTGTGAATATGGCCACTTGGTTTGGCTTGTGATTTGGCACCTGATGATGTTATGAGCGTAGTTTTGGCATGTAAATATTAACAAAAATATGGATGATAATTTGCTTAATTTGTTTGAATGATGAAAGGGAAAATAATAGTTGAATGTGCATATTACATATGTCTTATAAATTGTTGTGAATTGGTATTTTGATATAGAAGAAATATATGTATGATAAGGTTAGTGATTGAGTGGTTATCTGGTACCATTTGGTATACTTTGGTAAGCTAACCAAATGTAATGTTTTGATACTAATGTGCCTATAAGTTAGTTGTGGAAAAATAGAGTGCATGATTGAACATATTTGTATGTTGTCATTTGAGGTGCCTAAAGGCATATTGGTTGTATGAAACTATAACAGCCCAATTTTGGGGCTAGTCAGAACAGTGGTTTCGGGACCACGAATCTGACGTAGAAAAAATCCATTTTTATTATATTTTTATAGTCTATAGTTTTATGGAACTATTCTGTGAAAATCTCATTCGAAAATTTTGACGTTTGGGCATTCAATTTTGTCAAAAGGACTAAATTGTAAAAAATGAAAAAGTTGAGTTCTACTTGTTAAATGTGTCCAATTGCTATGAGATTTTAAATTAGAGGTCCTTAGTTGTTAATTAGACCATTGGATAAGTTAGTGGACAAAAATGGACATTGATAGATAAATTTTCAAAGTTATGCATTAAGGGCATTTTGGTTATTTGGTAAATAAAATAATAAAAAGGGAAAATCAAGTCAAAATTGGTGTCCATCTTCTTCAACTTGGCCGAATTTTACAAGGAGACCATAGCTAGGGTTTCTTCAACTTTCAAGCTTGATTGTAAGTACATCCTAGCCCCGTTTTTAATGCTCTTTACATTTTTGAAGACCTCGTAACCCGATTTACCTATGTCTACCATTATTTTGGAGTAGGGTTCATGTTTAAAAATTTACCCATGTGTGACATGCATGTATTTTGATGTTTTATGGAGGATATTGTATGTTTAAGGTATGATAAACTTTTACTAAGTGATTTTTAGTGAAAATGCGTAAAAATGACTTGTTTGTAAAAGTTATGAAAATGGGTAGTAGAAATGTGATTTGATGAAAAATGTGGGCTGTTATGAGCATGAATTAGGTTCGGCTAGGCTTGGGTAACAAAGAAAATGGATACATTTCATTTTATGAGCCTAAGGACCAAAATGTAAATATGTCAAAGTTTAGGGGTAAAAATGTAATTTTTCATAAGCTGATTTCTAGACAGCATCGAGTAATATGATAATTAAATAAGTTAAATTTGCTATTATAGATCAAGAAAAATGAAGTTCGGACCTTGATCGAGGGAAAAACAAGGTTATTGACGATTAAAATCCTTTTCTACTATTTGTACTGAGGTAAGTTTGTGTGTAAATAAAGGCAATGTTATATTTGTATTTTTATATGTTTTGTTATGCATGAATTGTACAAATGACAATGCGGATATGTTCGACGACGAAATGACAAGTGAGAAATCCTGCTTGAACCTTAGGAATAGATTAGGATACGTGACATGTCACTAGGAACCCAAGTGATATATGTGATTTATGAGATTTGACTGTTGGTCTCGTACATCTACCAGTGGCTGGGTAGTCCGGCATGTGTTGCGGATAGCTAACAGCTTGTGTGAGCAGCACTGCGTAGTTACGTCTTGACTGACAACTTGTGTGAGCAGGCCCGTGATTAGCTCGAGAGTGAGCCCTTATGTGTTATGAGATATGAGGTAGCATTGGCTACATATGTGGCACTTATGTGCAAGACTTTTCGTGTATCCGATTAGTATTCCAAGTGTTCAACGGGTATGTCAAAGCCGAGAAAGGGTATGATAAGTTACGAGTTGGTACAAGTATGTACGAAAAACACATAAGAATGAGCTCGGTATGTGATGGACACTTGGTAAGATTAAGAATGATTAAGTTATGTTTATGAACCTATGATGACAATTATGTAACTTGTGTTTACTAATTGTATGATATTCATGTTTAATGTTGTTTAATGTTGCATATTATTTGCATGTGAACTTACTAAGCTATAAAGCTTACTCCCCTTTTTTTCCTTTATCTTATAGTATAACCAAGCCAGCTCGGGATTGGAGAATTGTCAGAGATCTATATACACTATCTACAACAATTATTTTGGTACCAATGAATTCAAGTATTTTGATTTATGGCATGTATAAGGACTTGGTCATTTTGTTACGTGTCATAATTGATTTGGCCAAATGTGTGGCTCGTATTGGTTGATAATTCATTTTGTAAATGGCCATTTGAAATTGGCCAATATTGGTATAAGTATATACATATTATGATGCTTTTCATGGATGTGGGAATTAGCATGATTTGAGTTGGTATGAGTGTGTGATATTTGTGTATGATAAATGTTAGCATGTGAATGAGGTGTACTGATTGGTTGTATGTATATGCTTGGATTGGTATTATATGTTGTTGTGTAGGTATGTGCATGAAAGGGAGACAAAATGGCTTGGTAAATAGCCTTATTTTTGTCTACACGAGTAGACACACAGGCGTGTGTCTAGGCTGCGTGTGACACACGGCTTGCTCCATAGGCGTGTGTTCCGGCCGTGTGTCCCCTGTACATTAATTGTTGCGAAACAGAATGCTCAGAATTGAGCACAAGGGCAGAGACACGGGCTTGTGTCTCAGCCATGTGGACGGCAAGACCTCTAGCACGGGCATGTGCCTTGGCCGTGTGAAGTCTGCACCAATTTTATGAAAAATTATGAAAATTTAATAGACCATACGGCCTAAGCACACTGGCGTGTACCTTGGCCGTGTGACCTTAATTTGTTCATGACGTCATAAACAGAGGAACACAGACGTGTCCCTTACTACATGGGCGTGTGACCCTATTTCCATGAGAAATTTTCTAAGTTTTTAAAGTTCTCGGTTTAATCCCGAACCACGTCTGATGTATGTTTTTGGCCTCGTAGGATCATTTTAGGGATGCTACAAATGTATGTGAAAATTTTTTAATTTGGATGGAAATTTATGACTCAGTAATGTATGTTTGCTTGTGTTTATGTCCGGTAATGCCTTGTACCCTGTTCCGGCGTCGAATACTTGTAAGGGGTGTTACAGAAACTGTACCCTATGTATATTTCTTATTTATGCTAGATTTGGATGCCTTATTATGGCTTGTTTATATGTGCAAAAGTGCTTGTAGGTACATGCTAGTTTGGGTAAGAAAAATGGCTTGTAAAATGGCCTATTTTCGTCCACACGGGAAGAGACACGGGGTGTGTCTCAACCGTGTGTGACACACGGCCAGGTGACACGACCATGTGTCCCCTCTAGCTTTAAAAAGGTTGTAAGTCAGGCTGTTACATGGCCTAGCACATGGCGTAGCACACAGGCATGTGAGGTTATTTTGAAAGGTACACGGCTTAGCACACTTGTAACAACCCAGTTTAGACCTTAGTCAAAACAGTGGTTTTAGAACCATAAATTCAAGGTCAGAAAATTATTTTAATATTATTATGTGTTTACAGCATGTGATAAGATATGTGTGAAAATTTCGTGTGAAAATTTTATCGTCTGTGTGCTCGATTTTATAAAAGGACTTAATAGCGTAAATTGTAAAAGTGGCATTCCATATGTTAAAAATGTTTAAGTGTTATGGCATTTATAATCAAAGGTCCTTATGACGATATTAGACCATTTGAATGATGGATGGACATAAATGGGCTTGTATTAAGTGATTTTTATATGGTTTAATAAAGGGTAAAATTGGTATTTGATTATTAATGTATTATTAATAAAAAATGTATGAAATTCAGCCATTTATGTTCATCTTTTCCGAAAATACAAAGAAAAAGAAAAGAAAAAGAGTTATTTAGGGTTCGACAAGCTCAAACATCAATTAGGTATGTGTTTTTGATTGGTTTTTGATAATGTTTACATTTTTAAGATTGTTGCTTAGTAATCTATCAAGCCCATGTCTCAATTTCTGAATTTGATGATGAATTTGAGTTATGCCATTGATGAAATTGTAAGCTTTGTGATGTTAGTTGATGGAAAATGAAAGATATGTGTTGGGTTAATATGTTTTGTATTTGAATTTTTGATGAATTTGAGTATATTGGACTAATTTGTGAAAATGAGAAATTGAAAGGCTAAAATGTGAAATAAATGAAATATGTTGGCTTATATGAGCTAAGGGAAAATTCGGCTAAGCATGTGTATATAGAAATTTTGTATATTTTGTGATTTTTGTGATTAAGGACTAAAGTGTTAAAATGTGAAAATATGAGGGCTAATTTGTAAAATGCCCTAAATATGTGTAAATGGATTGAGTTGAATGATTTGCTGAATAAAAGAGTTAAATTGAATGTGTTTAGATCAAGAACCAAAGAAAACGGAATTAGATCGGGGGAAAACGAAAGTAGTTGAGTAGCCGTTTGTTTCCATTCATTATTGTATGAGGTAAATCGATATACAAATAAATGTGTTAAATTGAATTATTGTTGTTTATATGATATTTGAATTGAGGTGAATGGATATGAGAGCTGAATATGTGAAATTCGAGAAAGTTCTGATAATGTGACGATGTCCAAAAATCCCCGTATGAACCATAGGAATAGTTAAGATACATATGTCATGACATAGGATTCCGATATGAGTTGTCGTGTAAGACCACATCTGGAACATTGGCATCGATTTGAGATTTACGTGTAAGACCATGTCTGGGACATCAGCATCATATTTGATTTCGTGTAAGACCCTGTTTGGGATAGTGGCATCGATATTGATTACATGTAAGACCACGTCTGGGACATTGGCATTGTACGAGCTTTCCAAGCTATCCGAGTATCTTATTTGATTCCGAACGGTTCAACGAACAATTCGAGAAATAAATAATTATGTGAAATGTTCATTCAAATTCTGGTACGTATGAAAGGTATACTAAATTTGTGAATGAAAGGTAGTAGATGTGTATATGTGTATTTGTGATGTAAATATTAGCTATATGATAATAAGATATGCTTATTGCTAGAGAACTATGATCAAATAATGTTATGTGAGAAATATGGACTTGTGAGTGTGTGTAGTCATGAACTAATTGAATGAATTTGATTATAAATGTGTTATGCAATAAGTTTATTTGTATATGGCTTACTAAGCTTTTGAAAGCTTACTTTATGTGTGTGTTTGCATTGTTTCCTAGATATCAAAGCTATTGGAAGCTCGGGGATTGTCGAGGATCATTACCACACTATCGAACTTTATTTTTGGTACCTTTTGAAAATGTATATATCAAAGTATGGCATGTATAGGCTAGGACTACTGTGGTATGTTTTCAAATGGGTATATCATGCCATGAGATATGGCTTGATTATGGTTGAACATATGGTTTGATTTTGATATATAATATATGATGAAAAATGGTCTTTTTGGTAAGTTAGTTGGGTGTTGAAATGACATGATTCATGATTGATTTGGTAAGGTTGTTATAATCTTGAAATGGTTATGAGAGTGATATGAATCATATGTTCATGATATGAATTAGATACATGGAATTATTATCTTTAAGTTGGTTTATGATATGTGCTTGAAAGGTTAATAATGTGATGTTGAAATGGTTGTGTTTAGATGGCATGATATGTGCATGTTTTGGTGAATTTGGCTGCTTATAAGTGTATTGAAATGTTGCTATTTTGGTTGCTTTGTGTACTTGAGAATTAGGGTGGCAAATTGGCTTTGTAAATGGCCTATTTTTGTCCACACGAGCAGAGACACGGGTGTGTGTCTCAGTCGTGTGTGACACACAGTCATGTTACATGGCTGTGTGTCCCTTGGGGTAGTCCTAAAATTTAAAGTCAATCTTGAGCATGACCTAGACACATGGGCGTGTGGTTAGCCATGAGACCCAAGTCAGTTTCGATCACGGCCAAGGTATACGGGCATGTCTCCGGCCGTGTGGTACAAGTCAATATGTATGCCCTGTTTTGCCACGGCCTAGACACATGGACGTGTCTAATGCTGTGTGAGGCACACGGCCTGTTCACTCAGGCTTGTGATATTTGAAATGTTGAAAATTTTTCTAAGTTTCTGAAATTTTTATATATTATCAATTTAGTTCCAAATGAATGATTAAAACCTTGTATGCTTGATTTAAGTACATATTGATTGTAGATTGAATGATATTGATTGAGATAAGATGTTATCGAATAAATGATTGTTCTAAACTAACTTATAAGTCTAGTAATGCCTCTTAACCTATTCCAACGATGGTTTCAGGTTAGGGGTGTTACAACACGGGCATGTGGCTTGGCCGTTTGACCAAGTCAGAGAGTTACACGGGCGGGACACAGCAGTGTGTCCCTATTTCGAATGCCCATACGACCTGGGATACGGGCAGGTCTCTTGTTCGTGTGAGTCACACGGCCTGGCCACACGGCCGTGTGACCCTTGAAGTGTTGAAAAGTTTTACTGTTTTCTGAAAAATTCTCTGAGTTTCTGATTTAGTCTCGACTTGTTTCTAATACAAATTTGGGGACTAGAGGGCTCGTATGAGGGACAATATGTATAATTTGACTTGGTTTTAATATGCTTATTGATATGCTATGAAATGTTTGAATTTTTCTATCCGTTTGAATTGTAAACTCCAGTAATACTCCATAACTCTGTTCTGACAATAGATACAGGTTAAGGGTGTTACATTTATTGGTATCAGAGCTATGATTTAGTCGATTCTTGGACTAAACGTAGCATGTACAATTCTAGCTATTCATGCCATTATTTAACTTGTGATAATGTGATATCTCCTGACCGTTTTAAAACATGTTTTTTATATAGCAATGACATCCAACCGAGCTGACTCCGATGAAGTATAGAGCAACATTTAAGCCTCCGTTCATGGAGTTGCATCGAGTGATACAAGGCTCGTATTTGTGGGCTGTGGAGGAGAGGTTAAAGAAGCCTTCTTCTAGATGATGAATGAATAGTTTACTGAGTTTGTATGGACGAACCCGACTGCTCAACAACCTCCACCCCCTCTTGTTCCTTAACCAGTTCCCGTTATTCCTCAAGGTGTGGAACCAATCCGAGTTAGTAAACCTCTTGTTGATAAGATACGTAAGTACGGGGTTAAAGAATTCTGAGCTACTGCTAAATATGATCCCGAGAGATCTGAATTATGGTTAGAGAATACAATCAGAGTTTTTGATGAGTTATCCTGTTCACTGACTAAATACGTTAAATGTCTTTGTTGAAAGATTCTATTTACCAATGGTGCAACACGTTGATTTCTGTTGTGTCGAGGGAGCGAATCACTTGGGAATTCTTCCAGACCGAGTTTCGAAAGAAATATATTAATCAGAGGTTTTTGGATAAAAAACGTAAATAATTTCTTAAGCTTAAACAGGGTCGTATGACTGTGTTAGAATATAAGCGGGAATTTGTTAGACTAAGAAAATATGTCTGGAAGTGTATTCTGATCGAGACTGCTATGTGTAAAAGATTCGAAGAAGGGTTAAATAAGGTGTAACAGCCCATTTTCGGTGAGATCAGAATAGTGGTTTCGGGACCACAAATTCGAGCCAAAAATAAAAATTTATTTTATTTTTATTTTATGGTTGGCATCATGATAGGAAGGTCACATGAAAATTTTGATACGAAAATTTTACCGATTTTGCGTTTAATTAGGGAAAGGACTAAATTGCATAAAATGCAAAAGTTAGGTTTTAGTAGCTAAAGGTATCAAATAACTATGGAATTCAAAACTTGAGGTCATTATATAGTAATTAGACCATTAAAGAAAAGTATGTAAATATTTTAATAACTCATCCATGGAAAAATTAGAAAAAGGTAGGGACTAAATTGGAAATCAATAAAATTAATAGATGCTAATTAATTAAAAAGAAAAAATCATCTATTTTCATATCATCTACCCCAATTTTTCTATGGAAACCCTAGGAGAGAGGAAGAAAACTTTTTATGCTTAAAAAGGTATGAAATCAAGTCCTGGTTTTAGTAATTTCTATATTTTTGGAATCAGAATAGTCTAATATTTCTATTTAGGGGATTTATTTGAAAAGTTATCAAGGTATGAAATTTGGGTCATGGATGAATATGCTGAAGAGTAGAAATTTATGGTAGAAAATGAAAAGTTATTCATAGATAAACAACTTTTACAAAGTAATTTTTGATGAAAACTTGATTTAGGGACTAAAATGAAAAAGTTGTAAAACCCATGGAAAATTCTAAAATTTGTGAAATGTATGTGCCGTAAATGTAGTATATTTGGTTAGGGACAAAATTGATATTTTCGAAAAAGATAAGGGCAAAATGATAATTTTGCCTAGGATGTAATGCAAATGTATATGGAACGTGATAGATTAATAGTTAAATTTACCCATATAGATCCGAAAAGACCAACTACGGAGCTAGATCGAGGAAAGCAAAAGGCTTCAGATTAGTTGAAATTCAAATACGAACCATTTTCAAGGTAAGTTCGTGTAACTTAAATATGTATGTTAATATGCTTGAATTGAATTGTATGATTGTGTTGATATGTATGAGATGATATACATAATGAAATAGTCATAAGTTGTAAAATATGGACAAATTGTCATGTTTCGGTTGAATGTTGAATTTCTATGGGTTAAGGTGATTTCTTGAATAAGAATAATATTGCATATGTTGCAGATAGAATTTAGCCCGGATGGGTAATTCTAATGTAAGCCCTCTTGAGTTTAGGTTATAAATTGGATATAGCTCGGACGAGTAATCTAAATTAAGCTCTTTAGAGTGTGCCTTTTTATTATGTACTCTAATGGGTACTTTTGCACATGAGTATATTACCCTAACATCTATCGAAATTTCAATAGTTTGACAGAAAAGACTCTTAAAGTGTGGAAAGGTGAAATTAATGGATGCTGGTAATGTGATGAGCTCATCTATGTTTACTTGATTCTTATATAAGGTTATGTGATTAACTTGTTTGATTAAGTGTTTGTGTTTAGGTAAACTCACCCAAAATTTATGGGAAGTATGACTATGTATGCTTCTATTGAAAAATATGATTGGTAAGTTTATTTTCTGTTATAGGAACTTACTAAGTATAAAATGCTTACTCCGTTTAATTCTCCCTGTTTTATAGTGCTCAAAAGCTCGCGAAGGTTGGAAGTCGGTCGGAGTAATCATCACACTATCCACTATCTCATTTTGGTATAAATAGAAATATCATTTTGGGTATAATGGCATGTATAAGCTTATTTGGCCAATGATAGCCTGTAATTTTTGTTTTGTAAACTAGCCATTGGAGTGGCTAGTGATGATCTAACTTGGTTATCTTAAAAGTTATGTTTTGGTAATTACACAAATGCTTATTGTGTGTTGGTTTGATGAAATTATGTTAGAATATAAGTTTATATCCATTGATGCTTGAGATAATACCACATGATTGATGACTAAATTTATGTGAATATGATGTTGGATTGGTGAATATATGCTTGTGAGTTTTGGTGCAGGAAAATGGTAAGTTTTGGGTGACAAATGAGACTAAGAAATGACTTTATTCTGTCCACACAGGTAGACACACCGGCGTGTGTCTTGGTTGTGTGTGACACACGGCTTGTCCCATAAGCATGTAGTTCGGCTGTGTGTCCCCTGCATCTAAAAAATTAGAATCAAAATGCTCAAAACTAGGCATACAGGCAGAGACATGGGCGTGTGTCTCAGTCATGTGGTTGACACGGCCTTGAACACAGGTGTGTTACATGGCCGTGTGAAAACTGCACCTATATTTTAAAAATAAAATTCGCCACACGGCCTAGCACATGGGCGTGTGACTTGGTCGTGTGACTTCACTTTCTTCATGCCTTATAAGTCAGAGAGTTACACGGGTTAGGGACATAGGCGTGTGTAGTCACACGGCCCGACCACACGGGCGCATGGGTATTGTTCATAAGCAAAATTTTAAAAATTTAAGGAAAATTTTATGAGATCCCAATTGAGTCCCAATTCGTTTCTAATGTTCATATTGGGCCTCGAGGGTCCATTTAAGAGAAGATATGATTGTATTTGGATATGAGTAGTACTTTTACTTGATTTATTTGGATTGATTTTGTAAATTCCAGTAATACTCCGTAACATTGTTTCGACGACAGATACCGGTTGGGGGTGTTATATTTAGTGGTATCAGAGCTAAGATTTAGCCGATTCTCAGACAAATGTAGCACGTACGAGTCTAGCTATACATGCCATTATATAAATTATAATAGTGTGATATCTCTTGACCACTTTTAAATTTATTTTCATATAGAAATGTCTTCCAACCAAGCTAGAGTCGAGACTAAGGACGTTGAGAGCGCCGCTCAAGCTTCCGTGCAACGAGCTGCACCTAGTGGTAGTAGAAGGCCCGTATTTGAGGGACAAAGTAAGGCAGAAAAAGCAACCTTCTTTGAATTGATGGATGAATGGTTTAGTGAATATATGAGAACAAACCCTTCTGTTCAACAACCTCCCCCACCTGCTTCACAACATGATGAAATGTCACAGGATGCTAAACCTGTTAGAATTGGTAAGGCTCTAGTAGATAAAATCAGAAAACATGGGGCTGATGAATTTAGGGATACGAACGATGACAATCCAGAGAGGGCTGAGTTTTGGATGGAAATTACTATTCGGGTTTTAGATGAGTTATCATGTACACCAGCTGAATGTTTGAAATGTGTGGTATCTTTGTTGAAAGACACAACCTACCATTGGTGGAAAACCATATCTTTTGTGGTACCAAGGGAAAATATTACATGAGACTTTTTCCAAACAGAGTTTAAAAAGAAGTATATTAGTCAGAGATTCCTGGACTAGAAAAAGAAGGAATTTCTAGAGCTTAAATAGGGAAATATGACAGTGTTAGGGTATGAACAAGAATTTGTTAGATTGAGCAAGTATGCTAGTGAATAGGTTCAGATTAAAGCCAAAATGTGCAAACAATTTGAAGAAGGGCTAAACGAAGATATCAAGTTGTTGATTGGAATTCTAGAATTAAGAGAATTCGTGGTATTGGCTGAACGAGCACATAAGGCCGAGGAATTAAGCAAAGAAAAGAGGTAAGCTAAAAGGGAAGCTTGGGTTACGAGCAAAATATTTATGAACAAGATGCAATTATTTGCTTCAAAGAAATCAAAGAATTATCATGAGCGTTTTGCTACATCAAGGGAGTATTCGAGAAAGGAACGAAGTTCTAACGCACCAACTCGAGGTCTTCGTCTCCCTTAACAACCAGTGTTAGGAGTACTGGAAACCCTAAACCACGATGCAATGTTTGTAATAAATTACATTTTGGAGAGTGCTAGATGAGAAGTGGGGCTTCCTTTAAGTGTGGTTCTCTCGAACATTTTCTTAAAGATTGCCCGGAAAGGGTTGAGAAAGACATTGAACAGACCTCGAAGCTGAGTAATCCTGTCTCAAGGGATAGACATCCATGGTATTTTGGAAATGCCGGTGGTGGTCGTAGTGCTGCAAAAGATTCAACAGCTAAATCTGAGGCTCGGGCTTCGGTAAGAACATATGCAATACGTGTAAGGGAATATGCTTCAGCACTAGATGTTATCACTGGTACATTCTTTCTACTTGATACTGACATTATTGCTTTAATTGATCCCGGTTCCATGAATTCATATATATGCACAAAATTTTGTGTCTATTAAAAAATATGATTGTTGAATTCACCAAATTTGTGGTTAAAGTTTTAAACCCCTTGGGTCAGCATGTTATGGTGGATAAAATTTGTAAAAATTTCCCATTGATGATAGAGGGTTACTGTTTTCCAGCTAATTTGATGTTGTTACCCTTTGATGAATTTGATTTAATATTGGGAAAGGATTGGTTAACCCAACATGATGCGGTGGTAAATTGTAAGCATAAATACACTGTATTGAAGTGTTAGAATGGTGAGTTGCTCCGGGTTGAAACTGAGAAACTGGATGGGTTTTCTAATGTGATTTTAGCAATATTAGCAGAGAGATATATTTAAAAGGGGTCTGAGGCTTATCTTGCTATTGTAATGGATACCAAAGTATCAGAGTTGAAAATCCAGTCGGTGCCGGTTGTTTGGGAGTTTCTTGAGGTATTTCCAAAAGAACTACCTGGTTTACCTCCAGCTAAATAGGTGGAATTTTCCATAGACTTTGTGCTAGGGACGACGCCGATATCTATAACACCATATAGAATGGCTCTTGCTGAACTGAAAGAGCAGAAGGTACAATTGCAAGAGTTGATTGATAAAGGATTTTCCTGACCCAGCTTTTCATCATGGGGTGCACTGGTATTGTTTGTAAAGAAGAAAGATAGATCATTGAGATTATACATTGATTACAGATAGTTTAATAAAGTCATAGTAAAGTATAAGTACTCGTTGCCTCGTATAGATGACTTGTTTGATCAATTAAAAGGTGCCACTGTATTTTTAAAAATTGACCTACAATCTGGTTACTATCAGCTACGAGTAAAAGATGCAGATGTGTCGAAAACAAATTTCAGAACCAAATATGGGCTGGTGATGCCATTTGGATTAACAAATGCCCTAGCAGTATTTATGGATTTAATGAACAGAATTTTTAGACCATACCTGGACAGGTTTGTGGTTATTTTTACTGATGATATTTTAGTTTACTTTCAAGATGTGAATGAACATGCTGAGCATTTAAAAATTTTATTGCAAACTCTGCGTGAGAAACAACTACATGTTAAATTCAGTAAATGTGAATTTTGGTTACTGGAAGTTAGTTTCCTTGGACATGTTGCATCTACAAAGGGTATTCGGGTGGATATAAACAAAATTTCACCTATTGTAAGTTGGAAGCCACCGAAGAATGTTTCAGAAGTTAGACATTTTCTAGGACTAGCAAGATATTATCATAGATTTTTTAAAGGTTTTTCAATGATAGCTTCACCGATGATTCGATTGTTGCAAAAAGAAGTGAAATTTGAGTGGACTGATAAGTGCCAACAGAGTTTTGATAGATTGAATGCTTTATTGATGGAAGTGCCTGTATTAGTCCAACCTGAATCGGGTAAGGAATTTATAGTCTACAGGGATGCCTCATTGAATGGTTTGGAATGTGTATTGATGCAAGATGGTAAAGTAGTGGCTTATACGTCTAGGCAGCTAAAATCGCATGAAAGAAATTACCCAGTACATGATCTTGAATTAGCAGCTATTGTTTTTGCATTGAAAATATGGAGGTATTATCTTTTTGGTGAAAAATGTCACATCTTTACGGATCATAAAAGTCTGAAGCATTTAATGACACAAAAAGAATTGAATTTGAGACAACGCAGGTGGTTGGAATTATTGAAAGATTATGATCTCGTTATTGACTACCATCCAGGGAAAGCTAATGTAGTGGCGGATGCCTTGAACCGAAAATATTTATTTACCTTACGGGCATTGAAAACCCAATTGTCTTTATCTGATGATGGTTCAATAATAGATGAGTTAAAAGTTAGACCGATGTTTTTGCAATAGATCTCCGATGCTCAAAAAAATGATAGTAAGTTGCAAGCAAAATGGATACAAAGTGAATCGACTCCTGACTCAGAATTCCAGGCCGAGACCGATGGTTGTTTATTATTCAAAGGCAGAGTACATGTACCAAAAAGTTTCAAACTAGTACAAAAGATTTTGAATGAAGCTCATAATGGTAACATGTCTATCCATCCTGGCAGTAATAAGATGTATAATGGTCTAAAAAAGATGCACTGGTGGTTGGGAATGAAACGAGATATTTTTGAATTTGTATCAAAGTGTTTGATATATTAGCGAGTGAAGGCTGAGCACCAAGTACCTTTGGGATTATTACAGCCAATTACAATATCGAAATGGAAATGGGAAAGAGTTACCATGGACTTTGTGACGGGATTACCATTATCACCGAAAAAGAAAGATGTCGTTTGGGTAATTGACGATCGTTTAACGAAGTTTGCAAACTTTATTCCAGTACGTATGGATTTTTCTTTGGATAGACTGGCTGAATTATATGTTTTTGAAATTGTAAAACTACATGGAGTGTCAATTTCCATTATTTCAGATAGAGATCCTTAGTTTACATCTCGATTTTGAAGCAAGTCGCAAGAAGCTCTGGGCACTCGTTTATACTTTAGTACTTCATTCCATCCTTAAACCGATGGACAATCTAAACATGTGATACAGATTTTAAAAGACATGCTCCGGTGTTGTGTACTTGAATTTGGAGGTAACTGGGAAAAATACTTGCCATTGATTGAATTTGCTTACAATAATAGTTATTAGTCCAATATTAAAATGTCACTGTACGAAGCTCTATATGGTCACAAATGTAGAACTCCATTGTTTTGGACAGAGTTAAGTGAGAAAAAGATACATGGAGTTGACTTGATCTGTGAGACTGAAAAAAAGGTAAAGATAATTAGAGACAATTTGAAAGCGGCCTCAGACCGTCAAAAGTCCTATGCTGATTTAAAGCAGAGAGAGATAGAATTTTAGGTTGGTGATAAAGTATTCTTGAAAGTGTCACCTTGGAAGAAGGTTCTTCGATTCGGCCGTAAAGGAAAACTAATCCACAGTTCATCGGGCCATATGAGATCATTGAAAAAATCGAGCATGTTGCATATCGGTTAGCATTACCACCAGATCTTGATAAAATTCATAATGTGTTTCATGCATCCATGTTGCGACGATATAGATCGGACCCTTCACACGTTATTACTCAAATAAAAGTGGAGATTTAGCTTGACATGACATATAATGAAGAATTGATTAAAATACTGCACATGAGACGAAAGAGCTAAGAAATAAAAAGGTGGCTTTGGTAAAACTTCTATGGAAACGGAATGGATTACAGGAAGCTACCTGGGAGCTTAAGGATACCATGAGGAAGCAATACGCTAACCTCTATTCTGGTAAGAATTTTCGAGGACGAAAATTTCTAAAGGGGAGAGTTGTAACAGCCCATTTTCAGTGAGATTGGAACAACGATTTCAGGACCACAAATTCAAGCCAAAAATAAAATTTATTTTATTTTTATTTTATTGTTGGCATCATGATAAAAAAGGTTACATGAAAATTTTGATGCGAAAATTTTACTGATTGTGTGTTTAATTAAGGAAAAGACTAAATTGCATAAAATGAAAAAGTTGGGTTCTAGTAGCTATAGGTATCAAATAGCTATGCACTTCAAAACTTGAGGTCCTTATATAGTAATTAAAAAGAAAAATATCATCTATTTTCATATCATCTTCCCTAATTTTTCTATGGAAACCCTAGGAGAGAGGAAGAAAACTTTTCAAGCTTAAAAAAGTATGAAATCAAGTCCTGTTTTTAGTAATTTCTATATTTTTGGAATCGAGATAGTCTAATCTTTCTATTTAGGGGATTTTTTGAAAATTTATCAAGGTATGAACTTTGGGTCATGGATGAATATGCTGAAAATTAGAAACTTATGGTAGAAAATGAAAAGTTATTCATAGATAAACAACTTTTACAAAGCAATTTTTTATGAAAACTTGATTTAGGAACTAAAATGAAAAGGTGGTAAAATCCATGGAAAACTCTGAAATTTATGAAATGTATGTGCTATAAATGTTGTATATAAATTTCGGCTAGGCTTGGAAAAAGGGTTAAATTTCATGAATTTTATTTTTCGAGCCTAGGGACGAAATCAGAATTTTTGAAAAAGATAGGGGCAAAATGATAATTTTGCCTAAGATGTAATAGGATGCAAATGTATATGAAATGTGATAGATTAATAGTTAAATTTACCCATATAGATCCGGAAAGACCAACTACGAAACTAGATCTAGGAAAGCAAAAGGTTTTGGATTAGTTGAAATTCAAATACGAGCCATTTTCAAGGTAAGTTCATGTAACATAAATATGTATGTTAATATGCTTGAATTGAATTGTATGATTGTGTTGATATGTATGAGATGATATACATAATGAAATAGTCATAAGTTGTGAAATATGGACAAATTGTCATGTTTCGGTTGAATGTTGAATTTCGATGGATTAAAGTGATTTCTTGAATAAGAATAATATTGCATATGTTGCAGATAGAATTTAGTCGGGACGGTAATCCAAATTAAGCTCTCTAGAGCATATGCTATGGATAGGATTTAGCCTGGACTGGTAATCCTGCTGTAAAATGTATGGCTTAAGAGTGTGCCTTTTTATTATGTACCCTAATGGGTACTTTTGGACATGAGTATGTTACCTGAACATCCATCGAAATTTCAATAGCTCAATAGAAAAGACTCTTGAAGTGTGGAAATGTGAAATTAATGGATGCTGGTAACGTGATGAGCTCATCTATGTTTACTTGATTCTTGTATGAGGTTATGTGATTAACTTGTTTGATTAAGTGTTTGTGTTTAGTAAACTCTCCCAAAATTTATAGGAAGTTTGACTATGTATGCTTGTATTTATAAATATGATTGGTAAGTTTGTTTTCTGTTATACGAACTTACTAAGCATAAAATGCTTACTCCATTTAATTCTCCCTATTTTATAGTGCTCAAAAGCTCACGAAGGTTGGAAGTAGGTCGGAGCAATCATCTCGCTATCCATTATCTCATTTTGGTATAATGGCATGTATAAGCCTATTTGGCCAATTATGGCTTATAATTGTTGTTTTGTAAACTAGCCATTGGAGTGGCTAATGATGATCTAACTTGGTTATCTTAAAATTTATGTTTTGGTAATTTCACAAATGTTTATTGTGTGTTGGTTCGATGGAATTATTTTAGCATATAAGTTTATATCCATTAATGCTTGAGATAATACCACATGATTGATGACTAAATTTATGCTAATATAATGTTGGATTGGTGAATATATGCTTGTGAGTTTTGGTGCAAGAAAATGGTAAGTTTTGGGTGAAAAATAAGGTTAGGAAATGACATTATTTTGTCCACATGGGTAGACAGATGGGCGTGTGTCTTGGCCTGTGTGACATCGGCTTGTCCCATGGGCATGTGATCCGACCATGTGTCCCTTGCATCTTAAAAATGAGAAACAGAATGCTTAGAACTGGGCACATGGGCAGAGACACGGGCGTGTGTCTTAGCTTTGTGGTAGACATGGCCTTATGAAAACTGGACCTAAATTTCGAAAATAAAACTCGCCACATGACTTAGTACACGGGCGTGTGACTTGGCAGTGTGACTTCAATTTCTTCATGCCTTATAAGTTAGGGAGTTACACGGGTTAGGGACATGGCCCGACCACACGGGCATGTCCCTAGACCACACGGGCATATGGGTACTGTTCATAAGCAAAATTTTAAAATTTTGAGGAAATTTTTATGAGATCTCGATTGAGTCTTGATTCGTTTCTAATGTTCGTATTGGGCCTCAAGGGTCCATTTAAGGGACGATATGATTGTTTTCTAATATGAGTAGTACTTTTACTTGATTTATCTGGGATGATTCTGTAAACTCTAGTAATTCTCCGTAGCCTTGTTCCGATGATGGATACGGGTTAGGGGTGTTATACGAGGACATTAAGCTTCTGGTTGGAATTCTTGAGTTGAAAGAATTTGTTGCATTGGTTGATCGAGCACATAAAGTCGAGGAACTAAGTAAAGAGAAAAGACGTGCTAATTTTGAAGCTAGAGACTTGAGAAAAAGATCAACTGGGAAGTCACATCAGTCAGTATGAAAGAAATTAAAAGACTATCAAAACCGTTCTACAGCTTTTGTAGGTTATTCTAGTAGAGACAGAGGTACCCAACGCTTCAGTCCAAAATCGCAAGCTACATTTGTAGCAAGTGTGGGTAGTGTCAGTGACGTTTTGCCCGAGTGTAAGCACTGTAAGAAACCACATTATGGTAGGTGTCGATAAAAGAATGGAGCATGTTTCAGGTGTTGTTCCTTGGTCCACTATCTTAGAGATTGCCTAGAGAAATCTGAGAGAGAGAAAGTTCAGACTACGAGGCTGAGCAATAGTGTTGCGAGAGGTAGACCACCTCGTAATCCTGGAAATGTGAGTGGTAGTCATGGTGTTACAAAAGATTCTGCTCTGAGATCTAAGACACGAGCACCAGCTAGGGCTTATGCTATTCGCGCACGAGAGGATACTTCTACGCCAGATGTTATTACTGGTACTTTCTCTATTTTTGATATTGATATTGCTGCTTTGATTGATCTGGGATCCACTCATTCTTATGTGTGCACGAATTTAGTGTCTAGTAAGAATTTACTTGTTGAGTCCATTGAATTCATGGTTAAAGTATCAAACCCTCTAGGTCGGTATGTTCTAATTGATAAAGTCTGCAAGAATTGTCCTTTGATGACTCAGGGTTACAGTTTTCCGGCTGATTTGATGCTATTACCATTTGATGAATTTGATGTAATTTTGGGCATGGATTGACTAACTCTACATGATGTTGTTGTAAATTGTAGACGAAAACTTATTGTATTGAAATGTTAGAATAGTGAGACGCTTCGTATTGAACGAAATAGTCCAAGTGAGTTGTCTATTGTTATATAAGCTATGTCAGCGTAAAAATATGTGAGAAAAGGTTGCAATGCGTATCTTGCTTAAGTTTTGGATACTAAAGTATTTGAGTCAAAGCTTGAATCAGTACTGATAGTTTGTGTGTATCTTGATGTATTTCCAGAGGAGTTACCGAGATTACCGCCAATTAGAGAGGTTGAGTTTGTTATTGAATTAGTACTGGGAACATCACCGATATCTATAGCACCTTACAGAATGAATCCTACTGAGTTGAAAGAGTTGAAAGCATCTGCAAGAGTTGATAGATTGGGGTTTTGCTCGACCCAGTTTTTCACCTTGGGTTGCATCGGTTCTGTTCGTTAAGAAAAAGGACGGATAAATGAGATTGTGTATATACTACCGTTAGCTCAACAAGGTTACAATAAAAAATAAATATCCACTGCCTCAAATTGATGATCTGTTTGATTAGTTGAAAGGTGCCACAGTCTTCTCGAAGATTAATCTTCCTTCTGGTTATTATTAGCTACGAGTGAAAGATTCGAATGTGCCAAAAATTGCATTTAAAACTAGGTTCGAACACTACAAATTTCTTGTGATGCCATTTAGTTTAGCTAATGCACCTGCAGTATTTATGGATTTGATGAATAGAATCTTCAAATTTTATTTAGACAAATTTGTTGTGGTATTTATTAACGATATTTTAATCTATTCTCGAGACGACTCCGAGCATGTTGAACATTTGAGGATTGTGTTGCAATCTCTGCGAGATAAACAATTGTTTACTAAATTTAGTAAACATGATTTTTGGCTCCAAGAAGTCAGTTTTCAGGGACATATTGTATCGGCTAAAGGCATCAGAGTTGACTCGAGTAAAATTTTAGCATTTGTTGATTAAAAAACACTGAGAAACGTATCCAAAGTCAGAAGTTTTCTGGGATTAGCTAGTTATTACCGAAGGTTTGTCAAAGGATTTTCAATGATAGCTACATCGATTACGCGACTTTTATAGAAAGATGTAAAATTTGAATGGTTTGAGAAATGTCAGCAAAGTTTCAATCAATTGAAAGCATTTTTGATCGAAAAACCAGTTCTGGTTCAGCCTGAATCAGGTAAAGAATTTGTAATTTTTAGCTACGCATCTTTAAATGGTTTAGGTTGTGTTTTGATGTAAGAAGGAAAAGTAGTAGCTTATGCTTCCAGACAGTTAAAGCTGCATGAAAAGAACTATCTGACACATGAATTAGAGTTGGCAGCTATTGTGTTTGTGTTAAAATTTTGGCAACACCATTTGTTCGGGTAAAAATGTCATATATTTACAGATCACAAAAAGTTTGAAGCATCTAATTTCACATAAAGATTTGAATCTAAGACAGCATAGATGGCTCGAACTATTAAAAGATTATGAGTTGATCATTGATTATCATCCTAAAAAAACGAATGTAGTTGCTGATGCTCTGAGTAGAAAGTCTCTATTTGCACTACGAGCGATGAATACACGACTAACATTATCTAATCATGGCTCAAACTTAGCTGGGTTAAAAGTTAAACCAATGTTTTTACAACAACATCTGTAAAGCTCAAAAATGTGATGACGATTTGTTAGTTAAACGGGTACAGTGTGAGTCGACTTCTAATTTAGAATTTCAAGTAGGACTTGATAATTGTTTATTGTTCAGAGGTAGAGTTTGTGTGCTAAAGAATCCAAAGCTCATTTAGAGAATCTTACATCAAGCTTATAGTGGTGTCTTGTTTGTTCATTCCTGTAACATCCCTTGCCCGTATCTGATGCCGGAACAGGTTACAAGGCATTACTAGACCTAAACTAAGACAAACATTCAAAACCGAGACATGAATTTCCACTAAATTTTAAAACTTTTCATAAACATTCATATAGTCCCTAAAACGAGCGTACGAGGCCCAAAACATGCATTAAGAGTGGTCCGGGACTAAACTAAGAACTTTCGAAAACTTCTCAACACTTAGAAAATTTTTCATCAAAACAAAGGTCACATGCCCGTGTGGCTTGGGACATGCTTGTGTGGGTAGGCCATGTGGTCACACCGGCCCGTGTCCCTAACCCGTGTAATTCTCTGTTTATGACGTCATCAACAATTTGAATTCACATGCCCGTGTGCTTAGGCCGTGTGGGCGGTTTAATTTTCATAATTTTTCATAAAATAGGTGCAGACTTCACAAGCACTAGGCACACGCCCAAGTCCCTAGGCCATGTAACATCCCGAATTAGGGCCTAGTTAGAATAGTGGTTTTGAGACCATAAATCTGAAGTAGAAATAATCATTTTTTTATTCTTATGAGGCCTATGATATGATTACATGCTTGTGTGAAAATTTCATTAAGAAATTTTTTTGATAAAATGTTCAATTTGACATTTAGGACTAAATTTCAAAAGTTGCAAAATGTGAGTTCTAGAGGCTTTAAGCATGAAATTTCCATGGATTATTAATTAGAGGTCCTTAAATAGATATTTGCCCAATTTTTATTTTTATGGGTAAAAATGGGCATGAATAGGAAAAATTTGAAAGAAAAGCCGTAAGGGCATTCTTATCATTTGGTTAATAAAAGAATAAAAGGGAAAAATGAGTCAAAATTTTTTCCATCTTCCTCCCTTATTGCTGAAAATCCTAAGGAGCTATAGCTAGGGTTTTGTTCATCCTTTCAAGCTCAATAGTAAGTACATCCTAGCCCCGTTTTTTATGTTCTTTATGTTTTTGAGATCCTTGAAGCATGATCTAACTATTTCTACCATTATTTTAAGCTAGGGTTCATGTTCAAAAAATTACATATGTGTGACATGCATGTATTTTGATGTTCAATGGAGGAATATAAAAGTTTGATGTATGATAAACACCTTTTACTAAGTGGTTTTTCATGAAAAACCTAACAAGGACCTTTTTTGTAAAAGTTATAAAAATGAGTAGTAAAATCTTGATTTGAAGGAAAGTGTGGGTTGTTATGAGCATGTGTTAGGTTCAGCTAGGCTTGGGTAACAAAGAAAATGGACACATTTAATTTTACGAGCCTAGAGACTAATTTGTAAATATGTAAAAGTTTAGGGGCAAAATTATAATTTTGCAAAAATATAGTTTTTGGACTGATGTGAATAGTGTGATGATTAAATGAGCTGAATTTTCTATTATAGATCTAGAAAAACGGAGTCTGGACCTAGACCAGGGAAAAAAGAAAATTTTGGACTAAATCGAATTAATTGTTCATATTTTGTACCGAGGTAAGTTCATGTGTAAATAATGCAATATAATATCATGTTCTTAATGCTTTATTAATGTATGAGTTTCTATGTTTAAATTGTTATGATGAGTGTATGAACGACGTTATGGTCTATGAGGATGACATTGTGAACGAGGTCGATCAAGATGTGACCTTGAGAAAATCCCGTTTGAACCTTAGGAATAATTTAGGATACAATGTGACATGTCACTAGGAACTATATATGTTGAGCTCATAAGATATGCGATATGTGTCTATGTTAATCTGGGTGCTAGTCTTGTACGTTCTACTGGTAGTTGGGTAGCCTGGCATATGTTGTGGGTACGTGTCAGCTTGTGCGAGCAGCCCGAGTAGTTACGTCCTGACTGCCAGCTTGTGTGAGCAGGCCTGTGATTAGCTCGAGAGTGAGCAATGTTTTATTTGTGATATGAGGTTGCATGTGGCTATGTTTGAAGCACTATGTGCAAGCCTTCCATGTATCCGATAGTATTCCGAGTGTTCAACGGGTAAATTAGTGAGTTATTCGACAAGTAAGTCATTGATGAGGAAATATGAGAATGTATTACGAGTTGGTACAGGTATGTACGAAAAATTCATATGAATGAACTCAGTATGTGATGATCTTTTGGTAAGATTGAAAATGTGTAAGTTATGCCTATGAATTTATGATGACATATATGTAAATTATGTTATGTCAATGTTATATATATATTCATGATTATGTTGCTATCTATTTGCATGTGAACTTACTAAGCTTTATGCTTACTCCCCTCTCTTTTCCATTTTCTTATAGTATCGCCAAGTTAGCTCGGGGATCGAAGGACATCGGAGACTCGATCACACTATCAATTGGACATTTGGGAATAGTTATTCTCAACGTTTTAAGTACGACATGTATAGGGACCTGGTCTTTTTGTTATATGTCATATTGGTTTAGCCAAATGCGTTTGCTTTTAATGATTTGATGATTCATTTTGTATATGGCCATGAGATATGGCTCATATTAATTATAGGGATGTAATCATATTCATATATGCATGCATGTGCTAAGGTCACTCATGATGTTGATAAATTAATTTGGCATGGATGAATTGTGGATATGATTACGGATGTTTGATGATGGAATTGTGAGTAAATGGCATAATAACTACTAATGCAAGAATATGTAAAATGGAAGTAAATTGATGTTATGTATATTGCATGTGATTTGGTAAGCTTAGTTTAAATAAAATATGGAGTCAAATACTAATTGATAAGAAGTTGATATGCGTAAGCCATGGTTGTGAATGTGTAAGTTCTCATTTATTCCATGTAAGTTGTCATTGAGATGTATAAGTGTGTATGTGTTATTACGAGTGACAAAAGGCTTGGAATATAGCCTCAAAGTTTCCACACGGGCAAGTGTCTAGGCGGTGTATGACACACGGTCTGCCCCATGGGCGTGTGTTCTGGCCATGTGTCCCCTGCACCCTAATTAATGCAAAACAAAAGGCCCAGTAGTACACACACGAGCAGAGACACAATCGTGTGTCTCAACCATATGAAGGACACGGCCTTAGGACGTGGGTGTGTGCCCAGGCCATGTGAAGTCTGCACCTGATTTTTGGAATTTAATTTGCCACATGGCCTAAGCACACAGGCGTGTGACTTGGTTGTGTGACCCTAATTTGTTGATGACGTCATAAGCAGAGAGTTACACGGGCTGAGGACACGGGCGTCCCAAGCTACATGGGCGTGTGTGACCACACGGCCTACCCACACGGGCATGTGACCCCTATTTTGATAAAAGTTCTGAGAGTTCTCAATTTAGTCCTAATCCATTCCCAAAATATGTTTTAGGCCTCATGGGCCCCTCAATGTATGTTTTAGGCCTTGTGGGCCCGTATGAGGGGCAATATGCTTGTGTATAAATGGTTTTGAATTGAATGAAATTTTATGGCCCAGTTTTGGGAGAATGTTTATGTTTTGGTCCGTGACGCCTCGAACCCTGCCCTGGCGTCAGATACGAGTAAGGGGTGTTACAGGCCGTGTCCTTTACACAGCTGAGACACACAGCCGTGTCTCTGCCCATGTGGCCAACTCGAAGCTAAAATTCAAAATGCAGGGGACACGCGGCCGGATCACACACCTATAAGGCAAGCCGTGTGTCTACCCATGTGGACAAAAATAAGGCTATTTACTAAGCCATTTTGCCACCCTTACTTGCACCAACCTACACAACAATAAGCAACACAATTCCAAGGATATTCATAAAACCAATTCACCCACAAACAAGATATCAACATATCATTTACATGCAACCATCTACCATATACAAACATCATCTATTTATCAACTCAATCCATGCAAATTCACATATCCATGAAAAACATTATCATATGCATACATATACTTAAGCCAATATTAGCCAATTTCAATGGCCGTTTACAAAATGAATTATCAAATAACATAAGCCAACACTTTTGGCCAAATCAACAATGACACATAACAAAAAGACCAAGTCCCTATACATGCCATAGCTCAAAATATAGTAATGATAAGTACCCAAAATGATAATTTGATAGTGTGAATGGATCTACGACCATCTTCGATCCTCGAGCTGTCTTGGTGACACTATAAGACAAGAGAAAAAGAAAGGGGGTAAGCTTTAAAGCTTAGAAGTTCCTATGCAAATAATAGGCATCATAGGCACACTTTAACATATTCTTAACATGAAGTAAATTAACATAAATGCCATTGTAAATTTCATAATCAAGCTTGGCATAGATGATATTAAAACTTAACATCGTAACTTACTCAATCAAACCTAACCGAGGGTTCATCAAATATCAAGCTCATTAAGCATGATTTTTGTGTACATACCTGTACCAACTTGCAACATACCATTGTCTTCCACAACATACCATAATCTTTCGTAACTTTAACATGGTCGTTAAGTTACCTGTTGAACCACTTGGAATACTAAAGGATACTTGGGAAATCTTACACACATAGAATCATACCAATGACATATCCAAAATATGGTCTTACATGGGATCTCATATCAATGCCAATAGCCTAGATATGGTCTTACACGAAATCTCATATCGATGCCATATCCCAAATATGGTCTTACACGTAATCTTAACTAACCCTAATGTCATGACATTTGTATCCTAACTATTCCTAAGGTTCAACCAGGATATTTCTCACTCGTCATCCATTGTCGATTTCATCTCAAGAGTCAATCATAAGTTCATACAATATAAAGTATTTAAAACATAAATAAACAATGCATTATTTATGTATGAACTTACCTTGGTACAAAAATAGGAGAAATGAATTTAACCGTCAAACACCTTATTCTTTCCCTGATCAAGGTCTAAAATTTATTTTTCTTGATCTATGATAGCAAATTTAGCTTATTTATTATTCACATTATTCAATTCAATCCAAAAATCATACTATGGCAAAATTACACTTTTGCCTCTAAACTTTAACATATTTACATTTTTGTCATTAAGCTCGTAAAATGAAATGTATCCATTTTCTTTGTTACCCAAGTCCAGCCGAACCATATACATGCTCAGATCAGCCCATATTTTTCATCAAATCAGATTTTTTCTACCCATTTTACAACCTTTTACAAATAGGTCCTTTTTAGGTATTTTCATGAAAAATCACTTAGTAAAAGTTGTTTATTACACACCAAACCTTCATTTTCTACCATTAAACATCAAAATACATGCATGTCACACATGGGTAAATTTTTAAACATGAACCCTACTTCAAAATAATGGTAGAAATAGGTAAATCGAGTTACGAAGCTTCAAAAATGTAAAGAACATTAAAAACGGGGCTAGAATGCACTTACTATCAAGCTTGAAAGTTGAAAAAAACCTAGATATGGTGAGCTTGATATTTTTGGCCAAGGTAGGAGAAGATAGAGACAATTTTGACTTGATTTTCCCTTTTATTCTTTTATTTACCAAATGACCAAAATGCCCTTTTTGCCTTTCTTTGAAAATTTAGCTCTCTATGTCTATTTTTGTCCACTAACTTAACAAATGCTCTAATTACCATCTAAGAATTTCTATTTTAAAATCTCACAGCAGTTGGACACCTTTAACATGTAAAACTCAATTTTTTCACTTTTACGATTTAGTCCTTTTGACTAAATTGAGTGCCCAAACGTCAAAATTTTCGAACGAAATTTTCTTGAAATCATTGTGTGAAATTTTAGACCATAAAAATATAAGAAAAACAAATTTTACTGCATCAGATTCGTGATCTTGAAACCACTATTCTGACTATCCCTAAATCGGGCTTTTACAACTCTCCCTTTTTTAGGGATTTTCGTCCCCGAAAATCTTACCAGAAAAGAGGTTTGGGTACTGTTTTCTCATAGCCTCCTCAGGTTCCCACGTAGCTTCTTCAATACCGTGTCTTTACATAAAACTTTCACTAGGGCTATACTTTTATTTCTCAATTGTCTAACCTCTCGAGCTAAAATCTTAATCAGATCTTCACCGTATGTCATATCTGGTTGAATTTCAATCTCTGTCAGAGAAATCACACGTGAAGGATCGGAAAGATATCGTTTCAACATCGACACACGAAACACATTATGAATCCTTTCCAACTCGGTCGGTAAAGCTAACCGATATGCCACTGGCCCTATTCTTTCAATAATTTCATATGACTCAATAAAACGTGGACTCAGCTTGCCTTTGCGGCCAAATCTAAGAATCTTCTTCCACGGAGATACTTTGAAAAATACTTTATCCCTAACTTGAAACTCAATCTCTTTTCTTTTGCAAACTCGCATATGATTTTTGTTTATCGAAAGTAGCTTTTAAGTAATCTCGAATTACTTTTACTTTCTCTTTGGTTTCCTTAACCAAGTCAACCCAGTGAATCTGTTTCTCGTTAAGCTCAATCTAATACAAAGGTGTTCGGCACTTGCAGCCATACAATGCCTCATAAGGTGCCATTTTCATACTCGACTGATGGCTATTGTTATAGGAAAATTTGACCAATGGTAGATATTTTTCTCAACTACCCTCAAATTCTAGAACATAGCATCGAAGCATAATTTCAATTATCTGAATTACCCTTTCGAATTAACCATCAGTCTATGGGTGAAATACAGTACTAAAATTCAATCTTGTACCTAAGGCCTCTTGTAACTTTTTCCAAAACCTCGAAGTAAACATCGGATCTCTATCCGAAATAATAGAAATAGGTACCCTATGCAATCTCACAGTCTCGGTAATGTACAGCTCAGCTAGCCTATCAAGCAAGTAATCAGTATGTACCGATATAAACTGAGCTAATTTCGTCAATCTATCAACAACAAGCTGAACGACATCTTTCTTTCTCGGAGCCAAAGGCAAACCCGTTACGAAATCCATCGTAATCCTATCCCATTTCCACTCAGACACCGTCACTAGCTGAAGTAAGCCCGAAGGCACTTGGTGTTCGACTTTCACTTGTTGACAAATCAGACATCTCGTAACAAACTTGGAGATATCTCTTTTCATGCCCAACCACCAATACATTTTCTTCAAATCATTATACATTTTTCGTACTACCCAGATGAACGGATAAGTAACCACTATGCGCTTCATGAAGAATTTTCTGAATAAGTTCATCATTCTTCAGTATACAAACTCTACCTCAGAACATCAAACAATCATCAGATCGGACATGAAAATCTGAATCACTAACCGATTCACAATGAGCTCTCTTGGCTTGTAATTCACTGTCACATTTCTGGGCTTTGCAAATCTACTGAATAAACATCGGCCTAGCTCTCAACTCGACTAGAATAGAACCGTCATCGAATAAAGTCAATCTCATGTTCAATGCTCTCAAAGCAAACAAAGTCTTCCTACTCAAGGTGCCTGCGACTACATTTGCTTTACCCGGGTGATAGTCAATCACCAACTCATAATCTTTTAGCAACTCGAGCCATCTTCGTTGCCGTAAGTTCAAGTCTTTCTGAGTCATTAAATACTTTAAACTCTTATGGTCGGTAAAAACATGACATTTCTCACCGTACAAATGGTGTCGCCATATCTTCAAAGCAAACACAATAGTGGCTAATTCCAAATCATGCGTCGGGTAATTCTTCTCATGTGGCTTCAATTGTCTCGAGGCATAAGCTATCACCTTGTCTTCTTGCATTAACACACATTCTAGTCCATTCAGCGACGCGTCGCTATAAATTATGAATTTGTTTCCCAGTTTAGGTTGCACTAAAATCGGTGCCTCAGTCAATAACGCCTTCAACTTCTCAAAACTTTGCCGACATTTTTCAGACCACTTGAACTTAACATCCTTTTGCAACAATCTCGTCATAGGGGTAGCGATCATAGAAAATACTTTAACAAACCATTTATAATAACCAGCTAGTCCCAAAAAGCTTCTAACCTCAGATACATTCTTTGGTGGTTTCCACTTAACAATAGTAGAAATCTTGTTCGGATTAACTCGAATACCACCACTTGAGACAATATGGCCCAAAAATCCAACCTCTCTGAGCCAAAACTCACTTTTACTAAACTTAGCATACAATTGTTTGTCTCATCATGATATTAGAAATTCAGTATGTCGTCAATAAAAACAGCTTCAAACTTGTTCAAATATGGTCGAAAAATTTAGTTCATCAAGTCCATGAAAATAACAAGGGCATTAGTTAATCCAAATGGCATAACAAGAAATTCATAGTGGTCGTACCTTGTTCTGAAAGCAGTTTTCGGCATATCTGACTCTTTAACTCTCAACTGGTAATAGTCGGATTTCAAATCAATCTTTGAAAACACGGTTTCTCCCCTCAGCTGGCAAACAAGTCATCAATCCTTGGTAAAGGATACTTATTCTTTATGGTAACCTTATTGAGCTATCGGTAATCAATGCACAATCTCATGGATCCGTCTTTCTTCTTCATAAATAACACTGGAGCACCTCAGGGAAAATAACTTGGTCTCGTGAATCCCTTATCTGTCAATTCGTGCAACTGAGCTTTCAATGCTTTTACCTCAGATAGAGGCATCTTATATGGAGCAATCGATATCGGTGAAGTACTAGGGACTAACTCAATGCCAAATTCAATTACTCTAATTGGAGGCAACCCTGGCAACTCCTCCAGAAAAACATCTGGATATTCACACACCAATGACATTGATTCAATTTTCAATTTAGACTCTTTCGTGTTTAATACATAAGCTAGGTAAACCTCACACCCTTTTCTTATACATTTCTGAGCTGACATCGAAGAAATCACCACAGGTAATCTATCTAACTCATCTGATTCAACCCGAAGAATTTCACCATTTTCACATTTCAATTCCATAACTTTCTGTCTACAATTTACTATAGCATCATGTAACGTCAGCCAATCCGTACCCAAAATAACATCAAACTCATCAAATGACAATAACATCAAGTCAGCCGGAAAACAGTAACCTCTAATCATTAAAGGACATTTCTTACATACTTTGTCAACTAAAACATGCTTGCCTAAAGGGTTTGACACCTTAATCACAAATTCGGTAAACTTGACAGGTAATTTCTTATTACTTACCAAATTTATACAAACATACGAATGAGTAGATTCAGGGTCAATCAATGCAATAACAGTAGTATAATAAAGAGAAAAAGTACTGGTGATAACATCAGGAGAAGATGCGTCCTCACAAGCACGAATGGCATAAGCTCTAGCCGGTGCCCTAGCGTCGGATCTCACAGCAGTTTCTTTAATCACACCTTTACTACTGGCTCTATTTCCAGTATTCCTCGAGGGCCTTCCTCTAGAAGCAGTATTACTAGGCCTTGCACTTTGGAATTTCTAATTCTTTGCCATCTTCGGGCAATCTCTGATAAAATGATCTTGAGAATCAAACTTAAAACAAGCCTGGTCATTCATTCTACATTCGTCGGGATGTCTTCTTCCACATTGCTGACATTCAGGTCCGTTAAACTTTACATTACCCATACTTGCCATTTAGGTGGCTTGAGATTTAAAACTCGAATGTTGCTTCTCACGATCTCTGTGTGAATATCCCACTAAAGAATTCAAACGGGAATACATTTCTTTCAACTTCTTAAAATAAAATGGGAATAACTTACTCATCGGTCTTTTCCTCAAATTCCTAACTTCAAGATTAACTTTCCTCTTCTCTTTGTTCAATTCTTCGGCCTTACAAGCCCGTTCAACCAATACTACAAACTCTTTCAGCTCTAAAATCCTAACTACTACATGAATGTCTTCATTCAATCCATCCTCAAATCTTTTGCACATGATGACCCCAGTGGAAACATGCTCCCGAGTATACTTACTCAGTCTGATGAATTCTCGATCATACTCTGTTACGGTCATACGACCCTGTTTCAGCTCAAGAAATTATTTACATTTCTAATCGATGAACTGTTGGATAATATACTTCTTTCAGAACTTCTCTTGAAAGAAGGCCCATGTAACCCTCTCTCTCGGTACCTCAGATACTAGTGTATTCCACCAATGGTATGCAGAATCTCTTAGAAGCGAGATAGTACACTTCAAACACTCATCTGGTGTGTACGACAACTCATCAAATACCCTAATATAGTTCTCGAGAAAAAACTCGGCTCTCTCGGGATCATCATCCATATTAGCTCGAAAATCTTCATCCCCATGCTTTCGAATCTTTTCAACCAGGGGCTTATTCATTCTTACAAAGTCCATACCTTGTGGAGCTACGGGAACTGGTTAAGGGATAGGTGGGGGTAGAGGAGGTTGGGCATTCATATTTGTTCGAACAAATTTCATATACCACTCATTCATCATATGGAGAAAGGCTTCCTGCCTTCTTTTCCTTACTAACCATAGAGGGTCTACTATCAGATGGCGCTACCCTTTGAGCGGGAGTCAGTGCATCATTTTCTACTTCATCAGGCTCAGCTCAATTGGGATCATTACTATATGAAAACACAAATTTACAATTGTAAGGAGTCATCACACTATCACAGTTCATTTATGGCATGTATCGCTAGACTCTTACACATGCTACGTTAGTCTGAGAATCAACTAAACCGTAGCTCTGATACCACTAAATATAACACCCCTTACTCATATCCGATGCCAGAATAGGGTACGAGGCATTACAGGACTTAAACTCAAACAAACATTCAAAACCAAGACATGAATTTTCACTCAAATTTAAAACTTTCAATAAACATTCATATAATCCCTAAAACGAGCCTACGAGGCCCAAAACATGTATTAGGAGTGGTCCGAGACTAAACCGAGAACTTTTGAAAACTTTCCAACACTTAAAATTTTTTTCATCAAAACAGGGGTCACACGCTCGTGTGGCCTGGGACACGCCCGTGTGGGTAGGCCGTGTGGTCACGCACGCCCGTGTCCCTAACCCATGTAACTGTCTATTTATGACGTCATCAACAAATTGTAAGTCACACGGTCGTGTGCTTAAGCCGTGTGGGTGGTTTAATTTTCATAAAATAGGTGTAGACTTCACACGCCCTAGGCACATGCCCATGTCCCTAGGCCATGTCCGTCACACGGCTGAGATACATGGTCGGGTCTCTGCCCGTGTGGCCAATTCAAAGCTAAAATTCAAAATGCAGAGGACACATAGCCAGATTACACACCCATAAGGCAAGCCGTGTGTCACGCACGACTTAGACACACGCCCATGTATCTACCCGTGTGGACAAAAATAAGGCTATTTACCAAACCATTTTGCCACCCTTACTTGCACCAACCTACACAACAATAAGTAACACAATTCCAACATATTCATACAACCAATTCAGCCACAAACAAGATATCAACGTATCATTTACCTGCAACCATCTACCACATACAAACATCACCTATTTATCAACTCAATCCATGCAAATTCACACATCCATGAAAAACATCATCATATGCATATATATATACTTAAACCAATATTAGCCAATTTCAATGGCCATTTACAAAATGACTTATCAGATAACATAAGCCAACATTTTTGGCCAAATCAACTATGACACATAACAAAAGGACCAAGTCCCTATACATTCCATATCTCAAAATATAGTAATCATAAGTACCCAAAATGATAATTTGATAGTGTGAATGGATTTCCAACCATCTTCGATCCCCGAGTTGGCTTGGCAACACTATAAGACAAGGGAAAAAGAAAAGGGGCAAGCTTTAAAGCTTAGTAAGTTCCTATGCAAATAATAGGCATCATAAACACACTTTAACATATTCTTAACATGAAGTAAATTAACATAAATGTCATTGTAAATTTTATAATCAAGCTTGGCATAGATGATATTAAAACTTAACATCATAACTTACTCAATCAAACATTACCGAGGGTTCATCAGATATCGAGCTCATTAAGCATGAGTTTTGTGTACATACCTATACCAACTTGCAACATAACATAATCTTTCGTAACTTTAACATGGTCATTTTACCCGTTGATTACCTGTTGAACTACTTGGAATACCAAAGGATACTCGGGAAATCTCACACACATATACTCATACCAATGTCATATCTCAGATATGGTCTTACATGGGATCTCATACCGATGCCAATAGCCCAGCTATGGTCTTACACAAAATCTCATATCGATGCCATATCCCAGATATGGTCTTACACGTAATCCTAACTAACTCTAATGTCATGACATTTGTATTCTAACTATTCCTAAGGTTCAGCAAGGATATTTCTCACTCGTCATCCATTGTCGATTTCATCTCAAGAGTCAATCATAAATTCATACAATATAAAGTATTTAAAACATAAATAAACAATGCATTATTTACATACAAACTTACCTCGGTACAAAAATAGGATAAATGGATTTAACCGTCAAACACCTTATTCTTTCCCCGATCAAGGTCTGAACTTCATTTTTCTTGATATATAATAGCAAATTTAGCTTATTTATTATTCACATTATTCAATTCAATTCAATCCAAAAATCATACTATGGGAAACTTTCACTTTTGCCCCTAAACTTTAACATATTTACATTTTTGTCCCTAGGCTCGTAAAATAAAATGTATCCACTTTCTTTGTTACCCAAGCCTAGCCGAACACATACATACTCATATCAGCCCAAATTTTTCATCAAATTAGATTTTTACTACCCATTTTACAACCTTTTACAAATAGGTCCTTTTCAGGTATTTTCATGAAAAATCACTTAGTAAAAGTTGTTTATTACACACCAAACCTTCATTTTCTACCATTAAACATCAAAACACATGCATGTCACACATGGGTAGATTTTTAAACATGAACCCTACTTCAAAATAATGGTAGAAATGGGTAAATCGGGTTATGAGGACTTCAAAAATGTAAATGACATTAAAAATCGGGCTAGAATGCACTTACTATCAAGCTCAAAATGTTGAAAAAACCCTAGCTATGGTGAGCTTAAGATTTTCAGCCAAGTTAGGAGAAGATGGACACAATTTTGACTTGATTTTCCCTTTTTATTCTTTTATTTACCAAATGACCAAAATGCCCTTTTTGCCTTTCTTTGAAATTTTATCTCTCCATCTCCATTTTTGTCCACTAACTTAACTAATGGTCTAATTACCATCTAAGGACCTCTAATTTAAAATCTCATAGTAATTGGACACCTTTAACAAGTAGAACTCAACTTTTCCACTTTTTACAATTTAGTCCATTTGACTAAATTGAGTGCCCAAACGTCAAAACTTTTGAAAGAAATTTTCATGAAATCATTCCGTGAAACTGTATACCATAAAAATATAATATAAAAAAATTTACTACGTCAGATTAGTGGTCTGAAACCACTGTTCTGACTAGCCCCAAAATCAGGCTGTTACAATTCTAGAAGCAATAAAATGTACAATGATTTGAGACAAATGTATTGGTCACCGGGAATGAAATGCAAGATTTCTAATTTTGTATTGAGATGTGTGATGTCAGAAAGTTAAAGCTGAACTTCAAGTACCTTTAGGACTGTTACAGCCAGTGATGATACCGGAGTGGAAATGAGATAGAGTTACTATGGATTTCATTTCGGGTTTACCCCTATCTCCGAGAAATAAAGATGCCATTCGGGTTATCATTGATTTTTTAACGAGGTCTGCACATTTTATTCTGGTATGTATAGATTTCTCCCTTGATAGATTAGCTGAGTTATATGTTTTTGAGATTGTTAGATTACAAGGAGTGATAGTCTCCACTATTTTGGATAGAGATCCGCGGTTTACATCACGATTTTGGAGAAAATTGCAAGAAGCTCTTGGTATGCGGTTGCATTTTAGCACTACATTTCATTCTCAGATCAATGGTCATTCCGAATGAGTAATTCAGATTCTTAAATATATGCTTCGTTGCTGTGTGTTAGAGTTTGAAAGTAACTGGGAGAAATATTTACCGTTGGTTGAATTCACGTACAACAATAGTTTTCAGTCAAGCATAAAGATGGCACCGTTGAGGATTTGTATGGTCGTAAATACTGAACTCTATTATATTGACCGAGCTCAGTGAGAAAAAGATAACAGGGTTGATTTAATTTGTGAGTAGTGATCCAGGATAGTTTGAAAGCAACTTCAGATTGCTAGAAATCATATGTAGATCTTAAACGTAAAGACATTGAATTCCAGGTTGGCAATAGAGTATTCTTGAAAGTATCACCCTGGAAAAAAGTTCTTTGGTTTAGTCGCAAATGAAAGCTAAGTTCGCGATTTATTAGGCCGTATGAGATTACTGAAAGAATCAAATCTGTTGCGTATCGATTAGCTTTGCCATCAAAACTAGAAATGATTCATAATTTCTTTCACATGTCTAAGTTACGACGATAATGACCTGACCGTTTTCATGTAATCTCCCCGACAAATGTTGAGATTCAACCTAATATGTTGTGCAGTTAAGAACCGATTAGAATTCTAACATAAGAGGTGAAAGAATTACGAAACAAGAACCTAGCTTTAGTAAAAGTTCTATAGCAATGGCACGGTATAGAAGAAGCCACCTTGGAACCTGAGGAAGTTATAAGAAAGCAATATCCAAAGTTCTTTCAAGGTTAGATTTTCGGGGACGAAAATCCCTTTAGGAGGAAGAGTTGTAACAGCCTATTTTTAATGAAATCAGAACAGTGGTTTTGGGACCACAAATTCGAAGTAAAAAAATTATTTTATTATTATTTTATTACCTACAGTATGATAGTAATACCGTATAAAAATTTTGTTAAAAATTTTACTGTTTACATACTCAATTTGACAAAAAAGACTAAATCGAGTAAAATGTAAAAGTTGAGTTCTAATAGCTAAAGGTATTAAATAGCTATATAACTTTAAAGTGGAAGTCCTTATGTGGCAATTAGACTATAAATAGTGATAGTGGAATATGATGGCTTGATACAAGTGAAATTTGTGATGTTTTAAAAGGTTAATTTTTAATTTAATAAAAGAAAAGATGTAATAAAACACCATCTTCTTCAAATTTTCCCTAAAGAACTGGACACCATAGCTAAACTAAGGATAAAGGTTCATCTAAATAAATTTCCTTGCATTATCCAGTTAGACCTCGTACAGAGTTAGATGAGGCAAAGAAAAAGTCTCGAATTAATCGCCACTGTCTCTACGTATACTCATCGAGGTAAGTTTGTGTAATTAAATTATGTTTATATGTTTTTAATTAAAATATATAAATTTTATGATTTGTCATATATAATTACCGAGTGCACATCCAACAAAGTATGATAATTATCGAGCCCTGTTTGAACCATAGGAATCTGTAGGATACAGATGACATGTCATTATGGTTACCGATTTGGCTGAGGTCCTGCATGTTGCGGATACTCCACAACTCGTGAGAGCATACCGATCTACAGCTCAAATGAGCATACCGTTTCACAGCCCATATCAGCATACTTGTACATGAATTGGCAGATTACAGTTATATAAGCGAGCACACAATGTGTGAGCTATCTTGGGTATCCAATGGTATTCTAAACGGTCCAATGGGCAATGTTCTGATACGAAATGATATGAGTTCGATACGAATTATTACTGGTATACACATGAAATACATGGAAATGATGTTACATGATATATAGATATATGTGAAATGGAAGATACATGTATATGAAACTTGATTAATTGTTGAGCTCATCCATGATTATTAGTTCATATATGTATTTACATGGCTAATATGGTTGGTGTATATGTGCTAAGGCATTTGGCAAAAATGTGTAGGGATATGCTTTGTTACTTACCTATTACTTGATCAAATGGTAAGTTAAATTCTAAGTTATACGAACTTACTAAGCTTAAATGCTTACTCTGTGATATTTTTCTTTGTCTTATAGTGAATCGAAAGCTCGTTTGGGTTGGAAACTTGTTGGAGCTATATCACACTATCCACCACCTCTTTTGGTACTTTTGGATATTTTAATTTTGGTTATAATGGCATGTATAAGTATTTTGGCTAATGTTGGCCTATATGTTTGGTTGTGAATATGGCCATTTGGTTTGGCTTGTGATTTGACACTTGATAATGTTATGAGCTTAGTTTTGGCATGTAAATATTAGCCTTAATATGGATGATAATTTGCTTAATATGTTTGAATGATGAAAGGGGAAATAATAGTTGAATATGTATATTACATATGTCTTATAACTTGTTATGAATTGATATTTTCATATAGAAAACATGTATATATATGTTAAGGTTAGTGATTGAGTGGTTATTTGGTACCATTTGGTATGCTTTAGTAAGGTAACCAAATGTAATGTTTTGATCTTAATGTGCCTATAAGTTAGTTGGGTATTTTGGACAAATAGAGTGCATGATTGAACATATTTTTATGTTGTCATTTCAGGTTCCTAAGGGCATATTGGTTGTATGAAACTTTACCCTATGTATATATCTTTTTTATGCTTGATTTGGATGCCTTATTATGGCTTGTTTATATGTGCATAATTGCTTGTAGGTACATGCTAGTTTGGGTGAGAATATGGCTTGTAAAATGGCCTATTTTTGTCCACATAGGCAGAAACATAGGCCTAGCATACGAGCGTATGGCTTGGCGGTGTGACCAAGTCAGAGGGTTACATGGCTCGGACATGAGCTTGAACACGACCATGTGTCCTTATTTTGAATGTCTACACTGCCTGAAACACAAGCGCGTCTCTTGTCTGTATGAGTCACACGGCCGTGACCCCTACAGTGTTGAAAAATTTTACTATTTTCTAAAAAATTCTCTGAGTTTTTGATTTAGTCCCTACTTGTTTCTAATGCATATTTAGGGCCTCGAAGGCTCGTATAAGGGACAATATGTATGATTTGACTTGGTTTTAATATGCTCATTGATATGTTATGAAATGTTTGAATTTTTTTGTCTATTTGAATTGTAAACTCCGATAATGTTTCATAACTCTGTTCCAGCGATGAATACAAGTTAGGGGTGCTACACATAAAATATTTATGCTTGATTTTTTCAATTTCTTTATTATTTTACTTGTTCGTTGCTTAATCAGGTTTATCCCCAAGAAACTAGTATCAGAGCTAGTTTGATTTTCATAATTTTCTTATTTAGATATGAAAGAAAGAAGGTTTAAAAATGATATGCTCGATGGCATCACAAATTTCAATATGTGGCAAGTTCAAATGACGACAATTTTGATTCAGGGTGATCTGGAGAAAGTCCTTACAAAGAAGAACCCTACAAACATGAATAAATCAGAATGAGATAGGTTAGATAAAAACACTCTATCCACGATTCAATTATTTCTAAAAAATAATGTGTTGCATGAGGTTTTGATGGAGAAAACAACATTCACCATATGAAAAGGGTTAGAAACCCTTTACGCGACAAAGTTTCTGGCTAACCAATTAGTGTTGAAACAGCAATTGTACACGTTCCGCATAAACGAAGGTGAGCACCTTAGAGATCACATCAGTCAATTTATTACTCTTTTGAATGATTTAAAGAATGTTGAGGTTCAGATTAACGATGAAGATCAGGCTATGCTATTATTGTGCTCTTTACCCCCTTTATACAAGTTTTTCATGGAAACATTTATTTATGACAGAGATAATCTCTAATTCAAGGATGTGAAGGGTCATCTGTTGAGCAAAACTCGACAATGAGTTTGGTTCAAATAAAAAGTTAGATAAGCAAGCCTTGGTTGTGGTAGCACCAAGGAAGCGGGACAAGAGATGTTACTGTTATAAGAAGTTAGTGATCTTCCATGAACTGCACTATTATTTACATCTTTTTTACGTATAACTTTAACTTGTTTAATAGTTAAATTAAAGAATCTTAGTATATATTTAGGTTTTCATGATTAAATTAGTAATTTATGTTTTTAGTAGTTTTTATTATATTTTATATATCTAAATAAGATTACATGGTCTTGTAGGACAAATCGGGAGCTAAAGATGCATATTCGGGCCAAAACTGATGCCTATGTCACAATACCAAGACACTGATGTTTCAACATCAAAGACAAGTGAAACTGCCTTTGATGTCACGACACGCTCCCTGTTGTGTCACGACACATCCCTTGTGTTGCAACATCGTAGGCCTGTGTTGCAACATAGCCCCTACGCAGCCCTAAAATTGTCTCGCACATGATAATTTCGATTTGGAGGGAAATTAGATGTATTTGTACTAGTCAAACTCTAAGGACTTCAAGGAAAATTTTATACACTTCAATATTTCAAGTTTAGCTTATATAAAGGTCATTGTAATCAATTTAAACACATAATTTTAGGAAAAAATATACTTAGGGTTTTTTTTTCCTCTTAGTTTTTACTTAGGCTATTTTTTTCTTGTAATCGAAAGATCCTATTCTGAAGTGAGACTCTTGAAAGTGAAGATTTTTCTAGAGCCACGCTTTCATCGATAAATCCATAAACATCTTTTTTCTTTATTCTATACTTTATATCTCTTTCTTAACATTGTTAATTGAATGTCTGTGTAATGACTAGAATTAGTTTATACTTTATTTATATTTCGCATGTTTCAACTGTATTAATCTTATTAATTGATTGAAAGGTAGAGTTTTCTTAAAGGATCAACTGTTTCGGAGAGGAAAAACTTAAACCCTAGGCTTGACAACCCTCAGAAGTTATTTAGGTGGGAATTAACCCAAAATTGGTATGACCTATCCATGAACACCTTAGGCTCGAACTGGTCTGAACTGTGAGGTTCAGAGATAAGTAGTTCTTGCCGACTCATTAGGTTAGTTGAACGTCAAGAGGCGTAACTAGGTTGATGAGTAGCTGGTTCAATAGAGCCCTACATCAATAATTAATTAGGTGAAGCAATTGGAACTAGGCTAATGGAACTCACGTTGTCAAAACAAGAGATAGGAGAAACTGATACATGAACTTAGGAGTAGATTTAGGCTTAATTCAATTTACTTAGTTTATTAATATTATCATCATCTTGCTTTCATATTAACACTACTAATTCGTGACTCAAGTAGATTAGTAATTATTTCTAGGAATTAGCTTGATAGCAATTTTCTCCAAACTGCAATCCCTTGGGTACGATCCTCGGAGTTCTTACCTAATTTGTTGTAACTATATTACAACCTGAATCGTATACTTGTGAACACCACCTCAATTCTATACATTTTGTAGCAGTATTCACACTCTAGATGTTAGTATGTCTAGAGGAGGTCAGTTAGGTCACATCAAGGCAGATTGTTACAAACCATGAAATAAAAGAGCCGCTAAGAGCAACAAGAAAGATTTAGTAAGGTTGATGATTTCTTGTTGGTGTCAACAAGTGAAAACTCCGAGCTTACGTCTGAGTGGATCTTGGATTTAAGGTGTTATTTCCCCAGTGTCCCAATAGGGACCAGTTCTCCATATACAGTTTAGTTGAAGGTTGAGTTGTGTGCATGAGGAATGGTTTACCTAGTAAGGTAACTGGTATTGGTACTGTTCAGATCAGGATGTAGAACGAGACAATTAGGACACTGTCAGATGTTAGGCATGTGCTTGACTTAAATAAAAATCTCATATCCTTGGGAATTTTGGACTTGAAGGGTTGTAGAATTAACATTGAGTCAAACAACATTAATGTATCCCATGGGGCTCTCATTTTGATGAAAGGTAAAAGGTTGACAGTCTTTATGTTTTAGGATGATCAACAGTGACCAGTGAAACAAGATGTCCCTCATCTGTTAAGGAGTCAAAGTTGACTCGTTTGAAGTGGAGACAACTTGGTCATAGGAGGGAAAAGTTATGATGGTTTCTTATAAGAGAGGTTCTCTTTTGCATGTAGATTCTAAAAAGATAGGGCATTGTGTTCATGGAAATCAGACCCAGTTCAGTTTTGATTTAGCAGTGCACAAGTTGAAGACTAGAAGACTTCTAGCTTCTAAACACAACTTCAACTTAATTAATATCCTGCTTAGTTCGAGATAAGCCCGTGGTGGGCTTTGGCAAAGAAGTCGTTGTGAAAATGAGAGTCAAGGTAGAGATTTGTTGAGTTATGCATTGTATTTTTTTTAGTTTTCTTCTCCGGTTAAACTTTATTTTTAGTTGCCCACTTAAACTCTGATTAGTGTAGGTTATTTTAATTTTTTTAACCTGAAAATTTAGCCTATAAGTAGACCCTTTTTTCCACTTTAGAATAATAACCCATTACATATTTAGATATTAGCTTTTACAAGCTTGTAGAGAATTTTTTGTTTATGTTTTGAGGGTTCTTATTTTAGGTTTCGAGGATTAGTTTTATCTCCTTTTATACTCTTCATTTTTTTCGTTTTAGTGAAATTTTCTTTACCCGTGATTTTTATCCTCTTTAGAGGAGGATTTTCCACGTAAAATATTTGTGTTTGATTTTTTAAATTTCTTTATTATTTTACTTTTTTATTGCTTAACTGGGTTTATCCCCAACATGGATAGATTTAGGGAATCGATTGGAAGGCTAACGATAGTAGTATGAGACAGATGAAGTCGATGGTGAAGTTTAAGAAATTATCAGACATGTCTGATAGCACGACATAGTTTTCAAACCATTGAACTTTAATTCATTTGTAAATATTGTAAATTAGTTTTAATTTTTCATTTGAAGTTAGGTTTTAGGACTTGTATCTTGAATTGCATGTTAGAATTGGAAGAAATCAGGGTTTTAGACGTAACAAGACAAGTAGAAGTTAATTAAGGACAAAAATGGACAACCGGAGGACTTCGACATATCTCGAAGGGCTAGAAGCAAGGTCATGTTGCAACATGCCAAAGCCATGGCGTGACACGATCCTTATGTAATGGGAACATCATGTTTTCATGTCATGTCACACCATGCATTGGCTATGGCGTGACACACTTATGATTTTCAGCTGAAATCAGCCATTTTAGGCTTACAGCCCGTTAGATGTCTATTCATACCCACCGGTTTAAGTCATAAAACACACATTGCAAACACCCAAAAAGAGAAAAAAAACTCTCCTCTAGCCTTCACACCTTAGTCTCAAATTCTAGCTTTGATTTTTCACATCTCTGATCTTCAAATTGTACAAATAATCTCTTCATTTTCTTTTTTTCTTTGTTTTGTGTATTTTTCTTCTCTTATTTAAGATTTAGTTTCCATATCGAGTAAGGAATGAATTTTGTAGGCAACAACCTAAAATTTTGTGTTTAAATTCGGTCTTTTATTAATTTTATCATTTGTTGTGTTGTTACTTTGTTTTAGTTTGAAAAATAGCACCAAGGAAATACCAACGCCCCACCAAGATATCAAGTAATATCGATGCCAATTGCTTTCATAACCCAGAAGTTGAAAGGTTCTACCTCCAAATGAATGGACACTCTTTTATTCAAGAACGTGGTTTCAATCCCACCATGTCCACTTGTGGTGACATTTGGGATTTGGTACAATCCCATCATTAGAACAACTTTTGCATAACCCCAACCGAACTAGTGGTTGACACAATTGTTTATGAGTTTTATGCCTCTTTAAAGGATACGAAGAATCACAAGCAACAGGATGAGACGATTAGCCTCGTTACTGTTCTGGGCAAAGAGATGTCAATTGCGTCTCGTGAGATATGTAGTTTTTATCATGCCCCGTATTATCTCCACGACTATCTAGAGACTCTAGATTTGTTTACATTCGAGAATTTTGATATGGAGGGTATAATTGATTATTTGATAAAGGGATATGATGAATGGACTCGCCATGCCAACACCGAGGTGCCCCTAAAATTTAACACAAATATCATGTTTCCGATAGCAAAGATGTGGATGCAATTTATTTGCACCTTCTTGTCACTGGCACATAATGCTTCTGAAATCACTACGTATCAAGCAGATATGCTTTACTCTATTTTATAGAGAGAACAGATTTGCATGGCCACTAGATTTATGAAGAAATGCTCAAGTGCATACGAAGCTGTAAGCAAAGTATGTATTTTCACACTTGATCACTACCCTATGTCGACGAGATGACATTTCCATGTCTCCAATCGAGCCATTCACGAGACTAATGAGGATCATGATTGTAGACAACCTATTCAGCCAGTTCGTGGAGCTCCAAGACAAACAAATTAGGGAGAAGGAACAACAAACTAAACATAGGATTGATCCCTAAGGGGCCGATCAAGAGAAATAGTAAAGATCCTATGTCAAAGAAGACGGGACTCTTGGCCATGTCCATTTTGGAGTGTCAGACACGTTAGATGCAAAACATGGGCGATATTTTGATTCGCCTTGTGGAATAGGGTGGATGGCCAACGCCAACACCACTCCCGAACATGTTTGAGAGATTCCCACCGCCGGGCGACGAAGAAGGCAACGATGTAGGAGATGATGACGATGACGAGGAGGAGACCCCTACCACACAACTGAATTATGAAGGGATATTTGGACCAAACCGCGCATCAACCAAGGGCATAGTGATCCGCGACCCAAGCCATCACAACTCGGTCTAGACTTAAAAAAGGCAAGCTACTAAATTTTATCTATTTTATTGTTTATTTATTTTAGTTATTTAATTTCTGTTATTAATCTCTTTTATGGTTTATCATAATATAGAATTTAACCACTATTATTTAGACTTATTATTGTAGAGAGATTTTCAATAGATTTATTCCATTCTCCCTTGGGTACAATTCTCAAAATAATTTCCTATGTTCTGTTGTAACACATACTATATTACAAATTGACCTGTATACTTGCGAACACTGCTACTTTAATTTCTTATATAGTTGGTGTAGTATTTTTTGGTCAAACTTTCGCATATTTGGCAGCAGTCAAACCTCAAAACTTTTTACATCTTTACTATTTAGTTCTTCCTTTAATTTAGTATACCACAACCTACTTCTCAATTCAATTTTCTTTGACATCATTCAAGCTTCTCTTTCATCACTTTTATTTTCCTTATTTCACTTTATCCAAAAATAAATTGTACACAATCTCTATTTATTACTGATTTTATGGTATAACAATTTTAAGGGTATTACAACCAGGAACAAGAGTACCGAAGTACAAATTAGGAGTCCCCTATTGGCATGCCAATCATACCCTAACTATTTATATAAGTTACCAAAACCTTGTTCTATGGTTTTCATAATATCATAAAACTCATGTAATAAATCAAATTACAACTCTATATCAGTATTCATGGCCTAAACCACAATAATAAAAATCAATAATTTAAATCATGGCATTATACTACTACATAAGATTTCAAAACTTTCATTTTCATCTCCATAAATAGACATCTTACAAGGTTCTTTCTTAAAGTCAATTTCATGCAAATAATCAAGATTCTAACATCGTTCGACATAGTCGAATTTTACTTGTTCGAAACCACATTTTTCAAACATACAAATATAAATTTACAATATTATAATTAGGGGTGAGCATTCGATCGAATCGAATCGAATGAAAAAATTTTGAGTTAATCGAGTTGACGAATCATATTTTATCATCCTAATTTGGTTTGAAACTTTCTCAAATCGAGTCGAGTGAGATGGAATTCGAATCGAATATATTTGTTCGATTTAAATTTTAAAAAATAATTTTGGGTCCTTGTTACAATTGTCACCCATCGTAATAAAATTTGTCCACCGTAATCAAATTTTTTATTACCTTTCATCACCTCATAATTTATTTATTAATCTTTTATATACGGGTTAACTTCTTTGTTTGCTTAGTTGTTTCAATTATCTTCATATTCTTGTCACTATATATTTTTTAATTAAAAATATATTAAATATAAAAATGTATTTTTTTAATAAAAGTTATTTTAAAGATAAAATGTGAAATTGATACCAATATAAAATTTTAAAACGAATATTTTATGGCATCATTAATAATTTAATTTTAATATAAATATTCAATATGACTAAGCCATTCAATAATATAAATAATATAAAATGTGAAATTTAATTTAATAATATAAATAGTAGATATAAATAAAATTATTACTATTTATGTTTAAGGATATTTTTTGGATAATTTTAATTTTTTATTTGGGAGTAAAGAGTGAGAAGTAAAAGTTTAGGGGGAAAATAAAAAGTTTTGAAGAGTAAAAGTTTGAGGGAAAGTAAATAAGGGAGTAAAATTTTGGAGGAAAAATATTTAAAAAAATAGGGGGGATGGGTTTGGGGTAGATGGGGGTGGGATGAGAAAGAAGTAAAAGTTTAGGGGGGAAAGTGGGAGGGAGTAAAAATTTAGGGGAAAATAAAAAGTTTTAAGGATTTTGGGGAGTAAAATTTTGAGGAAAAGTAAATGAGAGAGTAAAATTTTGGTGGGAAATGGATTTTGGGTAGATGGGGGGTTGGGATGGAGGGGAGTAAAAGTTTTGGGGGAAAAGTGAGAAGGAGTAAAAGTTTTAAGGGAAAAATAAAAAAGTTTGGGAGTTTGGGGTAAAAATGTAAAATATTATAGTTTGATATTCGAATTATTCGAATTATTCGAGTTATTTGAATTCGAAAACTCAACTCGGTTCGAACTCGAAATTCAAAAAAAATTTGAGTTGACTCGAATAACTCGATTAACTCGAATAATTCGATTCGTTTAACTCAAAATTTGAATTTTTTTCGATTTTTTTGAGTCGAATCGAATTTTACTCAATCGTAATTATAATCAATATAATTTCAATAAAGTTAATTAAACATAAGATAATTATTTACAAAAGATTTACAAAAATCTTACGATTGCTCTAATATTTTAAGCTTGTATCGACACTTGTTGACTTTAAGCAGGACTTAGTACATTGACATGTTTTTAACCATAGTGGTCTCATCTAATCTTTACATAATAATGAAATGGTTTATACACGTCCACCTATACTTCTATGGCACCCCAAAATTCTTATATCATACTTTTAATTAACATAACACTTTATGACTACATAATTACAAATCCTAATTTCATGAAATTTCAAACTAAGATTAGAACTATTAAACACTTAATTATAACATTAGTTTCATGATTCCTAAGCTTACTAACTTAGGATGAGTATGAGTATTCATATATTTATCTCGTTGGATGCTCTACAACTCTAAATCAAGTCTTCATAAGCTTTATTCTACCATAAATAGAGCTTGAATATCCACTAATCATTGTCTACTCATTTTTCATAAATAAAAAATATAACCAATGACTAATATAAATTCATTCTAAGCTTTCTCATGACAAACCATAGCAAAAATCAAACCAATATGGGTGTAGGAAACCATTTTTTTTTACCTTATTAGAACTTTCTCTCTCTAGCCATGAATTATCTCACTAAAAACCAAGAAATTATAGGTTGCCATGGCTGGACATGATGAAGAAAATGAGCTTAGGAAATTGATTTCATGAATATTTTAATTTTATCTCAAGATGGGAGGTAAAGATTTTAAAAGAAAATAAAAAAAATGGGAAGAAAATGGAGAGGAAGAAGATGAGGGCAGCCATGGTTGCTTCTGTTGGTTGAGAAAGAAGAGAACTCTGTTGATAGGGGTATTTTCCAATTTAAAAAGAACCCCGAAAGGGCCCAAGGCCTTGACCCAATTTTTACAAACCTAACTTTGTGAAATTATGGCCGGATTCATCAATAAAAGGTTCTAATGATTCAAAATAATTTTGGATATCAAATATAATATTGAAATATTATTGTCATAATTAAGTTTTAAGAATTGATCAAACTATCCTTTGTGGCAAAATTATTTTTTTATCTCTTTTTGTCAAATTTAGATTTCTTCTTAAAATTTGATAGTTAGAACAAATCAAGTTCATAATTCATCAAAAATATTTATAATAATTCTATGAGTAATAAAAATTGTACTTTAGCTCTTTTTTCGATAAAATAGAAAAATTACAATTCAATCCCTATAATATTTAAAATTTTTAAATTAGTCTCAAAAGTGATTTTCATTCCACCGAATCATAGTCCAATTTATTCATGATAACTCATCCATAATAATTCATATTTTTCCACTTTTGGGTAATGTTGCACAATGGTCCTCATACTTTTCAAAATTTACCTTATTTAGTTCTTTTTATCACATTTTTATTTTTTAAATTCTTTTTATATATTCTCAACTCCAATATCAAATTTCTTTTACAAAATTTCTAATTTGAGTCATTCAATATTTTTTTTGATATTCGAACCCAAAATCCTACAATGTGTCATATCAAAATTTACATGACATTAGATATGTTATCTTAGAATAATTATTTTTATCATGTATTCTTAAAAGATAATTTACTCTGCATCAATCGTTTAAAATTTGTTGTCTATACTTTTATTACTACTTAAACTAAAAAGAAAATATATTCAACTTTCTATCTTGATCCATTAAATATGTTAAATTTATTTGAGAAAATTGAGAATACTTTTTTTCATATATTTTAAATTTGAATTTCCAAAATGTTATTTTATTTTTACGAAGCAAAAAATTATTTTGTGATATGTTATTTATTTGATATTTAAAAACTAAATAAATTATTCATGAATTCAAATGTTAAAATGTTTAGGAAAATATTTATTACTCAGTTTTCTGGTGTCATTATCTAACGTAGGCCATATTATCTTAATTATTATATCTTAAATAGGGTGGTAGAATAAAATAATATGTGAATTGTGATATCATCATATCCTCAAACGTAATCATACTCTACCAGACAAGTGACACTTGGCCAATTACATACCATACACGTGGGCCACTATCAAAGAATGCCACTTGTAATCTCTCAAGTCTTCAGCCTCTCTTGAGAGAAGACCAAAGTGTTTCAGCTGTTTTAAAAAACACTACAATTTGTCCATTTTCTTCAGCTGCACCAACTGCAAACTCTCGTAAACCCATCTTTTTAAAGTTACCACCACAAGTTGTAAAGTTGAAAGAAGACCTGTAGATGGTAAATTATGGATCCTGCAAATGGTGCTCAAGATTCAGGGTCCTTTCTGACTCCTTTGTTGATTTCCTTGGCCGGCATAGTTGCCACTTGTCTAGCACTAATTGTATACCATTTTTTACTTGTCAAATACTGCCTGAGATCGGGAGATAAACCGGATGATGCTACAAATCCCTCCATACCAACTGGGCTTCAACAAAAAATCCTGGGAACAATTCCAATCCTGCCTTTCTCCAGGGATAAAGATGAAGAATTGGGCACTCATCAAATTGAATGCGCTGTTTGCTTGGGAGAACTAAAGGAAGGGGAGACTATACGCTTGTTGCCAAACTGCAGGCATTTGTTTCATGTCCCATGCATTGACAATTGGTTTTTGGCACGTTCTACCTGTCCTATTTGTCGAACATTTGTAGAGTATTCTAGTTTAGAATCGCCTTCGGCCAACCATATTGGAGGAGAAAGGGTTCCGGATTTGGCTCGAAACATCGGACAAGGTGGCGATCAGGCCGCATCAACGTCCGGGGTTCAGTTAAATACTTTGTTAAGACATTGTGTGCCCCTGGTGTTCCCTAGAGTAAGTAAAACACATGTGATTACAGGGTTGAAGGGATCCTTGTCAATGGATCAGTTCCACATATACATTAACTTAATAGATGACAGTGGAGATGCTTCTTCTTCAACATCAAAGATGATTTTGTGGAAGAGCAATTCTTGTAAGGCCCCATCTATGAGACAGTTGGATCGAATGTCTTCATTGTTGAGATCTTTCTCACAATTGCGAGTAGGTAGGAGTAGAACCAGTTATGGAATTCTTCCTTACTAACATGATGTTTGGAAACAAAAATTTTGTTGATGCTTTCGGTTGCTTCCATCATATACTAGATTAATTTGAAATTTTACTTCATCCAGGTTTATAATCCTAAATCATGTTTATACTCTGTTTGTTAACTTTCCAAGCCATATGTTCGGAAATAATAATAAAAAATTCTAATATGTTGCCACATGCATTCTGGCCAAAATTCTAAACTAGTTTCTACAATTTGAAACACTCTAATTAAGATCATATCCATCAACTTCTTTCACTAACACAACGCTAGCCTGCATTAATTTTGGATTTAATGTAACATACTTAAAATATGTTAGATCTACTTTATACATATATGTTCACCACATTGACAGCTTAGACAAAAAGTTAAAAAAAAGAAACCATGTCTTTAAAATTTAGGATTATTTTTTTAAACGCATCATATTCAAGTTGCTCATTGTAAGTATAAATGCATTTAAAATTTGATTCACATATTTTGATTATGTTTTAAATCATATATGTGAAGAAATTTAACATCTTAACTAACAATTAGGCTGACGCTAAGACTTGCTTGAAGCAATGGTTAAAGCTATTGTTTAGCACTTAGACTAAACATGTTCAAATTTTGTCATTTTTCCTCCCCTTCCCCTTCTAATGATAAAAAAAAAACACTAATAGTTAGGTTGACAAAAAACCTAATTGATATTGTACTAATAATTTGGAAACCCAATGCAATGGTAAGGTACATTGTATACCCAAATAGAGAATGCAAGTTTAAACCTTGATGAAAAAATTGTTAAGAGCGACAACCATGAACCTTGAATATAGACCGTAAAACGAACATGGAAGATACCAAATAAAAATAAAATGAAAACCCAATTTAAAATTTTTGAAATTATTATACAATTTAAAGGGATACGCCATTTTTAGCCCTTGAACATGACTATTTTTCCCAAGTTGATGCCTAATGTTCTTTTTTTTTTTTGGGTCTAGGTTGGTACATGAACTCGTATTCCATCAAACACATTACCCATTTTTTGTTATGGTGTAAGATTGTGAAAACATGACACTTTGAAATTGTGCTACATTATCACTTAAAAACTAAATTAAAAATATTTAAAATCTAAAAAATTATAGAAACTATAACACCCTGTACCCAACACGATTGTCGGGTTCAAGCTACAAGATGCCACATTCGTTGTCAGAGCAACTGCGATAAAAAATATATTCAATTTATACCATTATAAATTTAAATACGAGTAATACATGCATATAATACATTATACAATCATTTTTTGGTGTTACACGAGCTTACGAAATCTCTATTACTAACCCGAGGTCAAATTATGACCAAATTGTAAAATTTCAAAATCTAGGGTTGACATCATGACTTCGAGGATTCTTCAACATATTGACTAGGTCTTGTTATGGCAACAAAGGTTCAACGTTGCGATGTGACTGTTTGTTTGCAAATGGTTCAAAATGGCACCAACCTACACTTACCTAAACAACAATTCACATTTCTATTTACCTTTCTAGCCAAAAGCACATGTTGCAAAAGTTCAATTATATATAATACTACTTTATTCACAAATGTACCAATACCATGCAATCATTTCATCAATGCCATACAACCTATAAGCTAATTTCATAGTACAACCATTCAAAACATTTGACATATATATATACATATTCAAATAGATCATAAACATATCAACTAATTTATGCATTTCAAACCTTGTGACATACCCAAATTCATAATCCAACCTTGTGACCATTTCCATAATACCAGTTCTAACTTCACAAATAAACATAAGCACATATTGTGTCAAAACCGACTCAACTTAGGCACATACCATGTATTTAACAAAATAGAACTATACAAACATTGTTGAGTCAAGGATCTCTGGCTGGATGTTGTCGTGACGCTTATTATCTCATTCATTCTTGATCGACCCTAGGGCTCGTTTTTAACTCATTTCGTATGATCTCTCACATGCTGTCGAATATTGCATTTCATTTGTATGCAATTATTCCGAGTCAATCACGTTTCATTTTACTTTACCATATAGCCAAACCATGTTCATATAACCCTATTAACCAGACACGAACATAGAATCGATAAATGGATCTGTCACCCCAGCTTATCCAAAAACGATGACTCTATATGTACAATCTACCACATTAGGTTGCCCGAAAATGTTGGCTTCCAATCAATATCCAGACCCTATGGCATGCCAACTATATCCAAACTAGCTCGAACAACTAAAAGGGTAACCAATTTTCTAATTTCGTTAAATATTTTGATTCATGATTAGTCATTTTCAATTCATTAATATTTCATCAAATCATATAACAAGGTTCAGCTCAATTCCATATCCAGTAACATATATAAATTAATTCATGCAAATTCTATTCTATTTAATTTAGTCCACTATCTTGATATTCAATCTCAAACATAGTAATTAACTTTAAATAATCATTGTCAACTCACCTCGAGGTCATATTATGCAAACATCATAAATATACAACAATTAACTTAATCTCGAATCATAAAATTACAAATCGATATCTCGCGTCACTTATCGACGGTCATTGCTTTTCCTTTCACTCTCAACAAACTGGTGTCTACGAATAATAATTCAATAATTAAACAATATCAATTTTCATTTAATTCAAATTCAAATACAAATCCAAGCACATTTTGCAATTTATTCAATTTAATCCCTAAACTCAGGATAATCATAACTTTCGATATAGAGCTTCGGATTAAAATCTGATTTCACATTTACAAATTAGGGACCTTATACTTTCTATTCCTACCGTAATTTCATAAAATATTTTCATTTTATTCAACCTGGTCCCTAATGTAACAAAGCTAACAATCAAGCTTGTTAAACTTTCAATTTAGTCCTTTTCATAATCTAAGCTAAATTTCTATCAATTTCAAGCCTCATTCCTCAAATTCTCAACAACGAAAACTTATCAAAATTTCAAAAATTGAACAACTTGATACATGATATAGCTAAATCAAGCTCCCATGATCATAAATCTATAAAAATTACATGAAAAATAACTTGGTTACCTTTAATTTGTCGACCATGCTTATCATCCCAAAATGGTGTTTTTCTTTCTTTGCTAGCCTTTGATGATGGAAGAATATGATATATTCATCTTTCATTCCACTACCATGCTATTTATACAACAATTATCTTATTAATTAATCTTAATTAACATATTTAATAATGTTTTTCATTTAATTTAAACAAAATGGCTATCATCATTACCATTGACTAACTTTTGGTTTATTTACCATTTTGATCCTTTGGATAATTGCTATCTAGGTCAAGTCTTTTCCTAATTAAAAATCTATAGTGATTGAACTTTTGCAATTTAGTCCTTGGACCTTAATAACCACTTTTTCAGCTAAATTACTTAATCAAATTTTAATATATTTTTATACTATATTTAAGGACTCGATTTATGAAAATGATATTTCGAAACTGAATTTTTTGAAACTAATAGAAATAGGGTCGTTATAATTCTTCCTCCTTAAGAAATTTTGTCCCCAAATTTACCTGAAAAGAAGTGGGGATATTGAGATTTCATTGTCTCCTCTGGTTCCTAGGTCACTAATTTTATGCTATGACTAAGCCACATGACTTTCACCAATGACACGCACTTATTTCTCAACTCTTTTACTTCTTGAGCTAAAATCTCTACCGACTTTTCTTCATATGATAGATTAGATTGAAATTCTTCCACTGATATAATATGGAAGGATTAAATCGATATCTTTGGAGCATAGATTCAGGGAAGGCATCGTAAATCTTTTACAATTTCGATGGTAGGCAACCAGTCGAACTCTTTTAATGATCTCATACGGTCCAATATACTTGGGACTTAGCTTTCCTTTGCAACCAAAGTGCAAGATCAATTTCTTTAGCTCAACATTATCATGAGCACAAATTTGATTGTGGAACCGAAGTCAATCATCCATATTAATGCTAAAATTTTTAACAATGCCTTGCTGAGCAAGCTTTAATTTCTCCGCTAACTTGACATCAATAGATTGCGTCTCTTTTATTTAATCAATCAACAAGGGTTTAATTTTTTTAACCTAGTCGATAATTTTCCATGTTTGCAAATTCTGAGCCAAGCAAACATCATTCTCAATTCAATTGTTGACTTCCAGCTTAAAGTATAAGCAACAACATTAGCTTTCCCAATATGGTAAAAGGTTGCGAAATCATAATCTTTCAACAACTCAATCAGACAATGATGTCTCAGATTTAGATCCTTTTAGGAGATAAGATACTTGAGAATTTTTTGATTCATATAAATATGACACTTTTCACCAAACAAGTAGTGCCTTCAGATCTTTACAAAAAACATCACAACGACATGATCTAAATCATGCGTTTAGTAATTGCATTTATTTTGTTTCAACTAATAGGACACATACATAATTATTTTATTGTCCTTGCATTAGGAAACAACCTAATCCTTTCAATGAAGCATCACTGAATACCACAAATTCTTTCCCAAATTCAAGTAAAGTCAAGATCAACACTTTTATCAACATGGACTTCAACTTTTCAAAACTCTCCTGATAGTGATTACTCCACAAAAATGACACTTTCTTTTGTAGGAATTTTGTCATAGGAAAGGCGATTTTAGAGAATCCATTTATGAACTTTCTATATTAACCAGCTAAGCCAAGGAAGTTTCGTATCTCTGATACATTTTTTAGCGACTTCCATTGAAGGATAACTTCAATCTTTTTGGGATCAACCTTAATTCCCTCAGCCAAAATGACGTGCCCAAGGAAAACCACTTCAGATAACCAGAACTCACAATTATTGAGCTTCCCAAAAATTTACTTCTCATGCAACACTTGCAATACGATTATCAGATGCTTATCATGCTCAGCCTCTGATCTCGAGAATATCAAGATATCATTGATAAGTACCACCAAAAACTGATCCAAATATAGTTGGAATATACGGTTCATGAGATCTATGAACGTTACAGGTGCATTTGTCAGCTCGAATGGCATCACAAGAAATTCATAGTGACCGTACCACCTACGAAATGTTTTTCACATGTAGCTGATAATATCATGATCTCAAATTGATTTTGGGGAAGACTGATACATCTTTCAGTTGATCAAACAAATTATCAATACACTACAATGGATAACAATTCTTGTTCATCACTTATTCAATTATCGATAATCAATGCAGAGCCCCATCGACCCATCTTTCTTCTTAACGAACATATTGGAGTTCCCTAGGGCAATATACTAGGACATATAAACCTGTGGTCTAGGACATCTTGCAATTGAATTTTTAGCTCTTTTAATCCCATTGGCGTCATACAATATGAAGCAATTGACATGAGAGCTATACCCGAGTAAATTTCAATTACAATTTCATCCTCACTAATTGGAAGTAATCTTGGAAATTCTTCTTGAAACACTTTTGGGAACTCACATACTGTCTGAATCTTACTCGTTTAGGTTTCATCAAGTTCGAGTTAATAGGACAAACCATATATGTTTCACAACCTTGATTCAAAAGATTATTAGTTCGAACTGATGATATGATATGAGTAGAATCACTTGATCTTATGCTATTGACTTCAATATATTCACTTTCAGGACTTGAATAGAGAACTTTTTACAATAGTCTTGAATCACACTTTGCTCGTTCAACCAGTTCATTCCCAGAATTACATCAGAATAAAAAAAATGGCATGATTAACAGATTATCTGGATTTCTAATGAGCATCGCTTGCACACTTGATCAACGAGCATAGTTTGTCTCAAAAGACTTGGAACAGATATATATATATTGCTATACTTAACAACTCAAATTTTAATTTTCTTGCTACAACATCATAAATTCTTGTTTTTGATCTCCCAAATATAATTTACCAACATTCTTCTTCTAAAGCTTGGACTTCAAGAATGATTAAGCAACCTAATTCACTGCCACATGATGTGTGAGAGTTAGCCACCATTTACATGCCTTTCTGTAACAACTCGATTTTCAATGGTGTTGAAAACAATAGTTTCGGAACCCCATTTTCATAGTTTGAGTCTGTAAAAATTAAATATTAATATTTATGAGGTTAATATAGAAACATGTTAAATTTTGGTCTAATAAATTTTCCAAATTGATAGTTAATTAAGGTATAGGGACTAAATTGTAAAATTTTATTTCTATAGATTTTTAAATGACCAAAGGACCAATTGAGCAATTAGACCCTTTTAAATAGTCAAATGGTTGTATTGGATGAGAAAATCCACTAACTTAGGCTAATCGTGCTTATGGTTAATTAATTAAAGTTTAATTAAATTAATTAAGATTAATTAAAAAATAAAGTCTAATTAAATTAATTAAGATTATTTAATAATTAAACTAAGTATAAAAGACAAAATTAAAAGAAAAAGAAATCCATTTGCTCATCTTCCTATTCTCCACCCAATACAAAAAGAAAGAACAGGGTTTGACCTTTCAAAACTTTTGACCTTGATTTTCTTGTATGTTTTATGTTTTTTAACTCATGGGAGCTTGATTTAGCTAGCTCATGTACCAATTTGTCAAAATTTTAAAGTTTTATAAAGTTTCCATTCTTGATTTCTTGAATAATTTGGTGTTAACTTTATAGATTTTAAGTTTAGATGTGAAGAAGGATTAGATTGTAAAATTTAAATGTAAGTTTTGTTCAAAAGGAACAAGTGTATAAATTGTATAATTTTTGTGAAATTTTTGTAATAATAGATAATATAGGTTCCTAAAAGGATGTAATTGGGATCTGTTTTGAAACCAAAGCTCAAAATTGAAAGTTATAACAATTTCAATTTTAAGGATTTAATTGAATAAAATGAAAAATTTTAGGGCTTTCAAAAAATTAAATTGGACTATTCATGCATAATACAAGATGATATAAAATGTTTTGTATTGATAAATTGAATTGAATATTGTATAGATCGAAAATTAAACCAAATCGAACATAGTCGGGGAAAAGCAGAAATTGTCGATTAGTCCTTAAAGTCTCAGTTATTTTTGTTTTTTCAGGTAAGTTCATATGGAACTTACTAAATTATTTTTTTAATTGTATTTTTTTCAATTTTATGTTTATATTTAAATGACCTTATGGAAATTGACTTATTTGACTATTTGTGGACTGAATTGTAAAACGTGAAAATGTTGGTTATACGAAAGGGTATAAGGTACTGATATAAATGTCACATGTTTACAGGATTTGTGTGACATGTATTATGATAAAAGGTTTGAAATGATATGATTATAATAATGATGCCAATGTGAACTTAGTAAAAGATTAGGATACGTATGGCATGCCATTAAGGTCAAATATGAAATAGATCAAGGATTTACCTGGTTATATGATACCCAACATTTGTTGCAAATTTTTAGTTTATATGCAACATTGGTTTAGCCTAGATTGTAACTCCGATACGATGTCAGCTTGTGTTAGAAAAATTCATAAATGTGAGCAACCCTAATCACTAGCAGCTTGTGTGAGCAATATAGTCCCGTGTATTCGTGTTCAATTTACTATAGTTTCCTCGGGCAAAATACAATCTAATGAAATGGAAATATTGAAATGGACTGGATATGAATTGAATTATATATGCTTCTAATGTGAATTATTGTATATGATTGTTGTTTCAAGTTCATTGTATGAAAGTTTTACTAACTTATTGGTTCTAAATGGTGTTGTGAATTAACTATCTCAAAATGTGCCAAAGAATGTCAAATTGCCTTTTTAACATGTTAAATGTTTAGTTTATTAGATTATTGAGGTAATTTAATTAAATTTCATATGGACTTACTGTAACACCCCTTACTTGGTTCGATCACCGAACCCAAGTAATAGAATGCTACAGACAAATACGAATCATTTACAAGCAACTTATAATTCAAAATTTCAATTAAGTATGAGTACATTATATATAATCAAGTATAAAAATCATTATAACCAAATTTGTGTTTATATCAAGGTTACGAAAGCTTAAAATCAACCCGGTAACAAACATAGATCAATTTGAAAAAAATAAAAATATAGGAAAAATCTATAAATAGGGGTTACACAACCGTGTCCCCTGACCATGTCGAAGGCTGAGGCTGTGTGGCATGGGACACACGGCCACGTAGGCAAGATGTGTAACAGCCTGATCCCATGTGGGGTTGGAGTCACACGGCCATGCAAACAAACTGTGTAACTCACTAATGCCGTGTAGGTCAAAAGTGTAAATACTCAAAAGATGTCACATGGCCGTGTCATTGGGCCGTGTAACAATGTAACACCCCCACGCCTGAGACCATCACCAGAGTCGAGCTTGAGGGGTTACCGAACATAATTTATCAATTTAAGAACTTCAAATCATTTGTTTCTACATTCACAGCTTTCTAGCTACTAGCGTCACAGTTACAAGAAAAATCATATCTCGAGTTATGAAACTCGAAATCAAGATCCGTAAATTTTCCCTAAATCTAGACTCATATATATATTTAATAAATTTTTTATATAATTTTTGGTTGGGCCAATTAGTACAGTTTATTAGTTAAAGTCTCCCCTGTTTCAGGGTTCGACTGCTCTGACATATGTGTATTACAAATCAGATATCTCTCTATAAAGAATTTCAATGACTACAAGGTTTGTTTTTCTTAAAACTAGACTCAATAAGGAATCTGTACATATAAATAAAAACTTCTAATTATTTTTTTAAAATCTATTATGAATTTTTAAAGTCAGAACAGGGGATCCAGAAATCACTCTGGCCCTATTTCACAAAAGTTTAAATATCTCATAAAATATAATTTATATGCCTGTTTTGTTCAATCCACATGAAAATAGACTCATTAAGATTCAATTTCATAACTTACTCATTATTTAGTTCCATTTATACTATTTTTAGTGATTTTTCAAATTCATGTCATTGCTGCAGCAATATTTTATTTTAAGGCAAGTTTCATCTTTCCATGAATTTTTATGAACTAGATAACCTATTAAACTTCCATAATATCAAACATGATCTAAATTAGCCATCACCATGACTTATTAATATCAAACATTTTCTCAACCAAACATGGCCATATCATAAAATTATTTACACAAAATAGGTATATTGCTATACATGCCATACTTAAGTAGTTGTACAAGCCATTTACCAAGATAAAAGTCCTTTGGATAGTGTGATCGAACTTTCGACCTGTCCCGATTCCTGAGCCGGCTTGTTCAAAACTACAGTGAATGAAAAGGAAGGAGTAAGCATAAATGCTTAGTAAGTTCATATGTAAATAACAAGTAACATAACAATACAAATACACCAAACAACTTTAGCATGGTATCACCAAAACATATATCACATTTCTAAACATCATTCATCATCTTACCACCTTATCGTTGTTGTATCTATTTTCAACCCGAGGGTTAAGAACATACCTGTCCAAAGTGTCCATTTCACAACACTTACCAAAATGTCACTTGCATCTTAAGTGTTCTTCCATTTCACTAGAAATTTCACCCGTTGAACACATCAGAATACAACTCGGATACACGGATAATTTGCACATAAGTGCCTCATATGTAATCAAGAAATCATGCAACCTGCCCCTAAGTGAACTCGGACTCAACTCAACGAGCTTGGGCGTTCGCATCCATAAGTGAACTCGGACTCAACTCAACGAGTTCGGATGCCTAGTTACATCTCACGAACTCGGACTCAACTCAACGAGTTCGGACATTCGCATCCATAGGTGAACTCGGACTCAACTCAACGAGTTCGGATGCTCAACCATCCTAGTGACATGTCACTTGTATCCTAATCTATTCCTAAGGTTCAAACGGGCTTTTTCCCTCGATCTCATATTTGTCGTCTTCCATGGAATATCGGAACCGATACTTGGTAGCAATTCATATTTATCAAGTAGTAAACATAATTTGCATATTACTCAACATTAACCACAAAGCATAATATTTCACGATTAAAAATCAGCGTATCATATAATTAACATCAATAACTTAAAATTAACAATTATGCTACATTATTTACACATGAACTTACCTTGGTACCAAAATATAAAGATTTTGCAATTTAGTCCACAATCTTTTCTTTTCCTCGATCGCGACTTGAATCTCGTTTCTCTTGATCTATAATGCCAAATTAATCTTATTTAATACATACATTCATCAAAACAGCATTTAATACGAACTTTGGAAAAATTACACTTTTGCCCCTAAACTTTTGCATAATTACACTTTTACCCCTAGGCTCGGGAATTAAACTTTATTCCTTATTCTTATGTTTTATAACATGCTGATCACTTTTCCCTTCTATGGCAACATCAAATTCTCTCTCTAACATATACTTGTGACTATTAGGTATTTTTGCCGATTAAGCCCTTTTACTCGTTTTCACTCAAAACCGAGTAGCACAAGTTGTCTAACATAATTTAAAACCTCATATTCTATCATAAAACATCAAAATACACAAATTTCACCTATGGGTATTTTTCCAAATATAAACCCTAGGTTGAATTATTGCTAACATAAGCTTAATCGAGCTACCGGGATTCCAAAAACGTAAAGAACATTAAAAACGGGGCTTGGAATCACTTAATATGGAGTTTGGAAGCTTGAAACAAACCCTAGCTATGGAGAACCCTTGAAATTTCGGCCTAATGAAGAAGATGGACAAAAATTGGCTTTTAATTTTGTTTTTAATTCATTTTAATAACTAATGACCAAAATACCCTTACTACTAAACTTTCCAAAAATTCCTTCCATGTCCTAATTTTGTCCATGAACTTAAAATTGGTCAAATTGCTATTTAAGACCTCCTCATTAATATTCCAAAACAATTTCATACTAAAAACTTCTAGAATGCAAGTTTTGCAACTTATTCGATTTAGTCCCTACTTTCAATTTAAGCACTTTAGGCGTAGAATTTCATCACGACATTTTCACACAATCATGCAATCATATCATAATCATCAAAATAATTATAAAATAATTATTTTTATCTCGAATTTGTGGTCACGAAACCACTATTCCGATTAAGCCCTAATTCAGGATATTACAAACAAACTGTGGCCATATGCACTAAAATCACCTAAAACATACAAAACATATGACCATGTGTGTGGTCGTGTACCAGTTCGTGTATACCTGTAGGAACCTTTTAAAACAAGCTTTTAACCTTATATCACTTATTCCACAAGAAACATATTATAGCAACTTTCAACCAATTAAAAAGCATCAATATCATTCCAAAAACATCACTTATAACCACCAACCTAAGTGTCTAAACTTATGCCACAATTGACACCTCAATTCGTCAACTCAAATTCAAACAGAACACCACATTCAAACCATTCTAATATGCCTTCCAATGCAGACATACAACATTTAACCATCAATAACTCCTTATAATGATTCAATATCAACCATACAAGCATGCACAAAGCCTTATTAAATTCATTCAAACTTAGCATAAGCATGCCATTCATTTACGAAGCATATGTCAAAACAGATTACCTACTTACCATATAAGCATTATAACATACATACCTAAACCCATTAACCAAGTTATCAACTAAAAAGATCATTACAAAACTTATAAATATGCACATATTCAAATAACATTCAAAATGCCAAATTCATCAAAAGCATAACAGATACAACCACATAAGTCTCCTAGGTACATGCCATGACCAAACCAAAATCATCACTAACACTTGAGTCCAGGATTGCCACTAGATGCTGAAGTTGACAATTGAACCAAAAGGTACTTAACCTACGCATGGAAAACAAAACTGTACACTGAGTATAACTCAGTGGAATTTCTGTAATTTGAACATTAAAACATAATGTAATACATTCAAATACATGAGTTAAAAGTAATAGATGAAATGCAATTTAACATGTAAACTTTTACTACTTCATAGCTAATTATCCAAATTTAACATAAACACTAATATGAAACATCACACTTCCATTTCATATCCATCAAAATATCAAGCATTAATATCTCATTCCATCTCAATTTCCATTGTATGCATTCAAAGATCGTAAACATCTTTATTTTTATTCATTTCACATACCATTATTCTGATTTATATTTTTATTTCCCTATTATAATGACTCAGACTCAGACTCAGACAGATACACAGATCCAAACAATACACCAATTTGGCACCCAATGCCTGTCTAATAAATCCGAAATAATAAGTTGCGCCCTGCGCTAGACAGTAAAAATTTACAAATTAATGTGCCTAGCATTAGTCGGTATAACTGAAAAATAGGGTGTCAGCACTTCTCGGCATGTAGCCATATAACCCTGAACTATTCCCATCCTATTGCATGGGAATTATCCCTAACCTTGCTCGAATAGTTAATAGGGTAATTGTTTCTCACATTCATTTTCTTCATTTTCACATCATAATCTTAATCAACCAATCCATAATTCCCATATATAACAACATATTTCATCACAACATTAGCAAAATTCAACATTTCAAATAATATTTAATATTTCTGAATCTATTTAATTCAGTCCTTAATGCAAATAACTAATTCAATTACATTATTTCAACTCTCTGAATCAATTATAAATCACCTTATGAACTTATCATACAATGCAATGTAAAATGCAACAATTGAGATAGTTCAGATTATAGAAACACAAATCGTAAACTCCGAGCTATTCATCGACAACTTTGTCTTTTCCATTCTTTTTTGAGGAACCCGTGTCGACGTTAGTTTCAGATTAAAACCAACATGTAATTTAACATAACTTTCACATTCAATTGTAATTTTATACAAATTTTTCATTTTATTCAATTTAGTCCCTAAAATCGTGACTAACATAACTTTCAAATTTAACCTCCATTTTTATGTTAATTTCACTTTAGGCCTAATTTAAATTTTTATTTCTAATTTCTACCAAAAAATTCAAAATTTGTGTAATTTAGTCCTTATTGCACAAAATCATCAATTGACTATACAATTTAGTCCTTTTCAACTCCCAACGTAAAACCTATCAAAATAACACCAAAAGCTTCAATTATTTATCAATGACAACTTCCTAATTCTTTAGCAATACCAAAAAATATGACATGGGTCAGCTAGTTTATGCTCCCAGGATTTTGAAATTAGGAAATTTATAAGAAAAGGACTAAATTGAGCATGCCAATTTTGAGCTTGAAATTTTGAAAGCCTAACCGTGCAACTCCCCTATCTCCTTATGTGGTTTCAAAATTTTAAAGTGTAAAGAGAAAGAATGCTTTCTCTTTCATTTCACCAAACCTTTATCTTTTCTTTAATTTAATAAATTTTCATTTTATAAATAAAATTAACTAATGTTTTATATAATATAAACATACGTAATCACTTAATTAGTTGGCCATTTATAGTTTCTAGGGGCATATTTACTTCTTTAATCCCTATTTTATTTCTAATTAATGAAAACATATAGCAATTAAACTTTTACTACATTTATGATTTAATCCTTGTACTCTAATTAAACATTAATTCAACAAATTTACTTGACCAAAATTCAATTTACTTCTAATATATCTCCACAAGTTTAGTTTATAGAAATGGGGTTCTGAAATCACACTTTCTAACAATACTAACTTTCGGGTCGTTACACTTACTAAGCATTCAACATGCTTATCCCGTTATTTCTCTTTCCTTGTATATTGTTAACTCACGAAACAAGTCTAGCAAATAATCCAGAAGCTCATACTATCTTGTTTTCAAATTGGTAGTTTTTTTTATCATTTTAAGTCTAAAATTGTGGCTTGTATATGAGTGTTATGTATTTGTTAACCTTGGATGTTGGTATAGCTTGAAATCTATCTTATGCATGGTTTTGGCAAATGATAATACCTAGTTAAAATGGTTTGTTTTGGTGAATATGTTTGAATTATGCATAACACTTAAACTAGCATGATTGAACATAAATTAGTACAAATGTGAAGTTAATCATTGAATAGCTAGTTGGTTGAATGAATGGCTTATAAATGAATAGGTTGAAATGGTATGTTTTCAGTTATATGCTTAAGGTAAATATATGGTATGTAAATTGGTATATTTCAAGAAGTTTTGAGATAGGTAAATGTTTGAAATTTGACAAATGGTTTGATTTCTATGTAATGATATTGGAATGATATGTTTAATGGTTAAATAGGTGGTATAAGTTTATATGAGGATGATTGCGATTATTTGCACATGTATTAACATACGTTGGGAGTGTTTTGATACAAGTGAAATTAGTCATTTATGTGCAAATTGATGAAATGGTTTGGAAGCATTGAAACAGGTACCAAATGGTTCATTTTTACCAAATGAGTAACCTTCTTCATTGCAACGTTAGTTGAAAGTGAGCCATGTCGTGACATCATGTGAGCTGAGGTCACAACATGACTGTTTGGCAACATCACTGTTTTAACCTTGAATTTTTCAAAACTTTACAATTTGATCTTATTTTATGCTTGGGTTAACAAAAGAGCTTTCGTAAGCTCAATTGAAGCTTGAATTTGATTTTTTGACATAAAGTAAATAAGTTTAACATATAACTGTATCTTTTTAATGATTATTTCTATATGATTGACGGTAGTTGCTCTGACAATGAATATGTCATCCTGTAGCTCGGACCTGGCGATCAAGTTGGGTGAGAGGTGTTACACTTAGTGGTATTAGAGCTATGATTTAGTTGATTTTATGATTGAAACATAGTGTCTGTTGAGTCTAGAAATACATGCTACAATAACCTGTGATAGTGTGATGCCCTCTGATCCGAATTAACTTTGTTTTTCATATAAATAAGTCATGTCGACCAAATTGAATCGTGTCGTGTCAGATGAAGTTGACAGTGACATTCTTGCTTCCGATCAAGGAGCTGCTCATAGTTTTCCCATTTTGCAAGGGCCTGAGAATGAGGCAATAAAATTCTTTTCCTAGATGATAAACCAATGGTTGACCTAGTTTGTGGGAGCTAACCCTTCAGCTCCACAGACCCAAATGCATCCTCCTCCCTCGATTATGTCTCTTGTGGCAGCCCATTATCCTCAAAACCCTAATACAATAACTGTTAATCGACCCTCGATTGTTAAAATCTAAAAAATATGAGGTAGAAGAATTCAAAGGCAAGAAAGATCATGACCCACCAAAAGCTTAATATTGACTTGAAAATACTTTGAGGGTTCTGAATGAATTAATTTGCACCCTAAAGGACAATTTTAAATGTGTAGTATCTCTGCTGAAAAAGGAAGCTTATTAGTGGTGGAAGACTTTGATATTTTTTGTTTCTAAAGATTGAATAAACTTGAATTTCTTCTAAACCGAGTTAAAAAAGAAATATGTTATTCGATTGTATCTCTAGGAAAGAAAAGAGAGAATTTATGGAATTGAAATAGGGATACATGTCTGAGGCTGAGTATGAACGAGAATTTATCTGTCTCAGCAAGTATGCCAGAGAGGTTATGCCTATTGAAGTTGAAATGTGTATCCATTTTAAGTAGGGACCGAATGAAGACATATGTATGTTAGTGGGAGCCTTAGAAATCAATTGCTTCTTACTTTCACAACTCTTTTATCGAGACTCGCCAAGTTACAGCTGCTGGTGCAACTTTTGAGCGGTTCCCGCCACTCTCTAAAGTACATCCACTAATGTGCGTACCAATCTCTCATCACCTCAAGCCTCATGGTGATGTTTATTATATCTATTTCTACGTCGAGGACTGGTTTAATCAATATTGTATGTATCGATTCCTTTTCTATTCTTACCTTTAATGGGGTAATCATTGTTGCCAAATTCTTCTTTAATAACATTTCTCAATTAGCCTGACATTTTCAATTATATAATAGAACAATTTATATCCAGCATCCAGTTCTCAACTCAGACTCGACTTAATCTTAGCATGTACCTCTAGACTCAAATTTGAGCTCAATTTACTTTGAGAATTGACTAAACTTATAGCTCTGATACCATAAAATGTAACACCCCATACTTGACCCGATCGTCACATTTGAGCTCTAGGATGTCACATTCATTGCCAAAGCAACTGCGATCAAATATATTCAATTTATACCATTATAAATTAAAATACGGTTAATACATGCATATGATATTATATATAATCATATTCGGGTCTTATACGAGCTTATGAAAAGTCTACTACTAACTCGAGGTCAAGTTAGGACCAAATTGTAAATATTTCGCAATATAGTGTTTATGTTGCAACTTAGGGGGTTCCTCATCCCAACTTCGAGGGTTCCTAGTCACAACGCAACATGCTAACTCGGACTTGTCGCGAAAAAAAGGTTCGACATTGTGACGCGATCATCTATTTGCAGATGGTCCAAAATGGCACCAATTTGCACTTACCTAAGCAACGATTCACATCTTTGATGCACCTTTGTAGAAAAATACACATGTTCCATAAATGCAATTCTATATAGTACTACCTTATTTGTAACACCCCTTACATGGTCCAGAGTTACAAGATGCTACAACAGTTAACAGAACCAATTAAATACATTTATGAATTTAACATTTGATAATTCAACAAAACAATCCATGATCTATATTTACCATGATTTATAAACAATTTTGAGCCTTAATCGAACTTAAAAAAGCTCTTATGTTGGCTCGAGTGAAAATAAGGACTAAATTACAAACTTTTAAACAACAAAGGAAGAAATCACAAAATAGGGTCACATGATTGTTTACCTAGGCCGTGTTAAAAACTGCAACCGTGTAAACTGGAGTCACATGGCCATGTATCCAGACCATGTAACTAACTAAAGCTGTGTGGGCCTAAATGAAAAAAATTACAAAAAATCACAAGGCTGTGTGGCTGGGCCATGTGAAAATACATTGACCAATTTTACAGTACCAGACGGGCGCGCGGCCAGCCCATGTAACAAACTAAAACTGTGTTTACCTATCACCACACATTTCATAAATAGCACATGGCCATATCACATACCAGTGTGTGACACAGCCATATGTTAGCCCGTATGCAAAAAGGTACCTTATAATGCATGTTACAAAACCAAATAGTCATATATGCCATAAGTATGCACTTAACCATTCTTTAAACCTATTAAAAATGTACCAAAAGCATACCAAAATATATTATTTTCCTAATTCTAACCAATATGCCTTAAGGCACCATCATAAATGTGAACAGAATCAAAGTTCAAACTTGTTTCATGCCAAGATAGAAAGTGACCATACATGTACCTTATACACAAAAAAAGAATACATCATCTAACATTAATAAAAAAATTGCCAAATCTATAACCTATAATAGACCATATTACAATAAGCAACAAAATCTTACCTGTTCAATCATTCCATGCCATCAAATTATGCCAAACATCCATATAATTCTACCACTTTACCCATGCCTTATAATATTCTTCAAATTACCTTATCAAGCCATACTCAAACATACCAAAATATCATCAAACATATATACTTAGACATCACCATTCACACTTTGTCTCCAAAAAATGTTTATATACAATTCAACCCCTATTAACATGCCACATAACCGATATAAATGATTAAAAGTCTACCAAAATGGAGGCTGGATAGTGTGATCTTGGAGTTGATCCAATCATTGAGTTTCACAAAAAGATAACTACAAGAAACAGAAAGTGAAACAGAGTAAGCTTCTAAAAAGCTTAGTAAGTTCATAGGTTAAAAACAATGTAACTTACATTAACTTCCACAATTATAAAACAAAATAGTTAACTATACATTTTACCCTATTGCCACAATTCATATCAATAGGTGAGTTCATCACATTCAAGCCATATAACCTTCCATACTATACAATTTGATCCAAAACCATATCAAATCATCAAATTATTGAACATAAACAAATTTTCAAATCATTCATCTATTTTTTACCACATTATACCCTTTTACCATTCATCATATCTATTAATAGCAACAATTCAACTTGATGAAGTATAATGAACAAATATGGATATTCGGGTAACCACCCAAAACACATCTGATTACTCATACGAGTCATACCATCTAAGAACACCCCAGGGCACTAAGTGCCAAGCCTGTAGGCTAAACATCTCTCTAGTAACATACTTGGGCACTAAGTGCCAAGCCTGTAGACTAAAAATCTCTTCAGTAACACACCTAAGCACTAAGTGCCAATCCCATAGGCTATACATTCTCCCTCAGAAACACATCTGGTCACTGTAAAGATAACACGATAATCCACAACAAATGTTAGATTCTGGTACGATCAGTGAAAAATAGTACAATATCATCATCTCATCTCATGTCAAGCCCGTACAGTGTGTGAAATAATCCTATTGGCATTACAATTGTATCCTATCCTATGTTCATTCAGGCTCAGTACATATGATAGTATAACACTTTTCAATTCAGTCTTTTTCTCACTTTTATACCAATTTACAAATTTTGAGCATACATTCCAAAATACACAATTAAAACATAAACATTACAAAAATAAATATAACTATATCGAATGAACTTACCAAGTATAAACAACAATAGTAGAAGTATAAGGGACTAATATGCTATTTTACCTTTTTCCGGTTATCTTCTTATTGATTCGTTTCTTGATCTATATGGTAATTCATTTCAAATTATCAATTTTAAATACCTTATACCAGCTTATTCAATGCATATGATAACCTATTATCATTTTTCAAAGCTTTTCTAAATATGTGTAATTTATTCAATTTAGTCCCTAAAATTGAAATAAGCATAATTTTTACATTTAAGCCCCAAACTCTAAATCCAACTTCAAACACATCCTTATACAGCTCTCAAACATCAATTTTTATAAAGATTTCATGTCAATTTTTACATATTCTCATTTTAGTCCCTAAACTCCAAACTAACAAAAATCACTTTACAAATAGTCCTATTTCACGATAAAGCTTCAAACTTAATTATTTAACATCAAAACCTTAAAAAATAAAAAATGGTAACTTTTTAAAACTTTGATAGTATTAGGAAATAGTCCCTAGGCTAGCTAGATTAAGCAACAATGATCTCAAAAATATAAAATTTATGAAAAACTAGTTAGGTTTGGATTTACATGCAAGGGCCGAATGGTTTTGAATGTTTGAAGATTTCTTCCTTTATGAAACAATGGTAGAAAACAACGGAAGAATAAAATGGCAAGATGATAACCTTTATTTTTATGTTTTATTACATTTTATTATTAATTTAACATTTTAACTATTATAATTTCAATTAAAAATGTCCACTAACCGTCCAACCCTTTTAAAAGTGTTTTAATTACCACTTAAATCATTTTCCATTCACTAATTATACCATTTGGTACGTAAAAATCAAAGGTGATTAACTTTTATGATTTTTACAATTTAGTCCTTGTACTCTAATTAACCATATAATCACTAAATTTACTTGACCATAATTTAATATAACATTATTAAAAACTCGTAAAAATTATAAAATAATATTTACTGACTCAATCATTAGAAAATGGGGTTCCAAAACCATCAGTTTCTGTACTACTAAAAACAGGCTGTTACATTATTCACAAATGTACCAATAGACAGCAATCATTTCATCAATACCATACAACCTATACGCTAATTTCATAGTACAACCATTCAAAAAATTTGACATATATATACATATTTAAATAGATCATAAACATATCAAGAAATTTATGCATTTCAAACCTTGTGACCATCACCAAAATACCAATTCTAATTTCACAAATAAACATGAACACATATTGTTCCAAAACCGACTCAACCTAGGTACATGCAACAAAATAGAACTATACAAACATTGTTAAGTTAAGAATCTTTGGTTGGATGCTGGATCAAACTTCGAAACTTCGAGATTTACCTATACCTGCGTAAGGATAAAACAAATCGTACGCTGAGCGATAAAGCTTAGTGGTATTTCCATGATTGAATTCAATATATATTACAAGTATAAATCAATGAAAACATTCTAATCTATTTCAATTATATCCAAATCACATACATACTCATACCAAAATTTCCATTACCACATAACTTGAACATATCCATTTTGTACTTCAAATCATTACATAGTACCTAAACATACCATTCAAAATTAAAGTATAATTTCTTTCTTTCATAACATATCAACTAATAGAATAAACATAATGATCAATTCATATAATTACACCATGCCATATATACATATATTTGCCATATCATTTTTCTTTCATTTCACATTATCATCTATAAGCATATACTTATTCAAACACAATCATCAACTTTATACATATCTCTACTCAAATTCATCTCATTAATTCAATCATTTTCGAGCCTATTAGGCCATTCATTCTCGATCGACCACAGGGGCTCCTTTTTAACTCATTCCACATGATCTTTCACATGCTATCAAATATTGCATTTCATATGTGTACAATTATACCAAATTAATAACATTTTATTTTAGTTTACCATATAGCCAAACCATGTTTATATAACCCTATTAACTAGACATGAACATAAAATGAAGACACAAATCGTCACCCTTATTTGCCCGACAACAATGATTCAGAACATGTACATACTACCACTCTAGGTTGCCTGGAAATAATGGTTTTCAAGATCTGATTATCCTGTCATCTTGGGTAGCCTGACGACGATGGTTTCCAATCAATATCCTAACTCTATGGCATGCCAACTATATCTAAACTAGTCCAAACAACTAATAGGCTAACCAATTTTCCAATTTTGGTATATATTTTGATTCATGATTCATCATTTTCAATTCTTTAATATTTATCATTGCATCATATCATATAACATGTTTCAACTCGATTGTATATGAAATAAAATATACCAATTAATTCGTGCAATTCCCATTCTATTCAATTTAGTCCACTATTTCGATATTCAGTTTAAAACATAGCAATTTACTTCAAATAATCATCGTCAACTCACCTCAATATCATATTATGCAAATATCATGAATATACAACAATTATTTCACATCCCATAGTTTTATTTATTTTGTTACTAGATTGAAAACAAGGAAGAAAGTGGCCAAATGGTTAAGTGTTTAATTAATACCCTAGAGGTCCTAGGTTCAAGCCTCCACTTTAGAATCGTTTTAATGAAATTTTTGGTGAAATTCCCATGTGCTAAAAAACCCTTTTTAACCACTTATACATGCCACACATAGGAGATCCTTTTCCTTCTTTATGAGTCAAACTTACCTTATGAAGATGAAACATGATCGCATTTTCACTCCCTTGTCTCCCTCTCTTGCCTTTTCTTCTATTTTTACTTTGTGCAAGGTACATTGAACCTAAACTACGTTGACCATTTTTTCCATCCAACGTTCCATTCTCTTTACCATTTATTTTCTTTTTTCCTTCTATTTTGTTTAGCTCTCAAATTCCCTCTTTTCCTTTTCTTCTACTTTTTCCTCCACCCTTCCTAGTTGTGCACCACCAATACCTTACCACTAAGCCACCACCAACCATCTTTTCATAGATCACTCGACTCCTCCGTTCTCCATCAAGACGAATCGTTGACCTCATTGTATTAACCAAGTAGAGCAAGTATAAGAGTAATATTAAAGTCATCCTCTTCCTTTTACTTCCCTTCTTAAATGAATGGTGTAGTGATAATTGAGATTTATTTCTCCTCATTTATTAACGCTCGATTCTTATGTTATTGAGGGGCCTAACAAAAATATGGGAAATCCTTAGTGTTTAAGATGAAATCATTGATCTGAGTGTTAGATAATCGGGTAAGTAAAGTTGTGAGACTTAAGTTATTTAATGTATAACGCTCATGGATAATACTTACTTTTATTCACTGTTGATTTTATTATATAAGTCTTTTGGGGCTAGATCTATGTGAAAGCGTTCATAGGGAGTGTTTCACATCTGATCTACAAATCAGGTATGGGATTTAACATTAAATATGTAGCACCCCAAACCTGGCCCAGACATTATGACCGGATTCGACATGCCACATCGAAGTGTTCAAAACATTTTATATTGTTGATCTAGAAAAACTTACTTAGTGTTTTAAAAGATAATTTCATTATAGGTTAAAGTGAATGGAAGCTGTGCACCAGGTAAGAAACCGGAAAAGAGGTGGTGAGTCCATCGGACTGCTTAAGTACCAAGCTCCCTTCGGATCCAATCCTAGACATGCATACCGCCATTACCACACTTTAACGTCGTGGATATTTCTAGGAAACCGATTTGATTAAGTCATTTTTAGGAAAAGTGATTAATCTTGGAAAATACTTTCATTGCGGAAGCTTTGCTTGTTGTCGTGTTATTTTGAAATCAATTGTTGTTGTTTTTTTTTTGAAACGCGCCCTAAAGTTATCCAATTTCAATAGTTAAAATAAGTAATACCTATCTTAGTAATACATATTAAAACCATCAAAAATAATTAAGCGGCCTTATTACATTTAAAAACCCAAAACTTCAAACGTAAATAAAAGGATGTCCAGTTCACCAGAAGAAAATCAAACTTTCAGAACGGGTGGCCACTTCGAATTCCCTCACAGCTCCAAGCCCACTATGGTTGGGGATTTCCTGCGTGGATGAAAATAAAAGTGGTGAGTTTGGGGAAACTCAGTGTGTAAGGAAAACCCATTCAAAGCCCAAGTCAGCTCAAGCCTATTGGGCATAAGCCCATTCAGGTAACAGTGGTACTGGACCAGAGCCCTTTTCAAATTACAATAAACTGGGCCTTAGCCCCTTATTCAGATAACAGTATGGCCCATAGGCCCATTTCAAAATACATGCAACATCAATAACATATGCAAGCCCATTTGGGGAGACTACTCAACCCACCAATCACTACACTCCACCCGTACCAGCCCTACACTCCATGTGGGGAATAGCTCAACCCACCCAGCCCAACACTCCACAGTTGTAGCCTTGCTGCTCAGTTAACAGTAAATTGAGGCAAAGCCTCCAGTACGTGGACAAGCCACTTTTAGTACTTCCTCCGTCAATATCCCAATCCCATGCATCAGATAATAACAACATGGCATGCAGTAAATAACAACAGTCAAACATGCCAATTTAACCCTATGGGTATTTCGGTAATTTATCTCCTAGGGGTAAAACTGTAAATTTTCCACTTTTAAAGGTATTTCAGTAATTTATCGATTTTAGGGTTTTTCATGCATATTCCTACCTTTCACGTACTACAGAATCACGTACCGAAGGTTCTTACCGAATTGGGTCCGTTGGCCCATCATTCCAATTTTGGCCCATTAAGCCCAAAAATATTGAGAGCACAGAAATCATGCACTTTGCAGTCCAAATTTTGCAGCTTACCAAGAACATTAATCGATTTACCTCACGAGCATTCGCACACTCACAAATCTACAAAATACTGGTTTTCGGCATTTTGGGTTTTCGACTTTTGCTGATCCAGACTAAGAAAGAGGGTGTTAGTTACACACCTATTTGCGACGATATGCTGACGAGATCCACACACGAACCGCTTACAATTGGATTACTAACACGTTAATCTAACTATTCAAATACAAACTACGTATTAACCCCTTGCAATATTCGGTCAACCACACCTACAGATCATAGTAAGCTTATAAGAAATCAATAAGCAACTCATTAACAATTTTTTGTCAATGTTTACCACATAATCATAATTTCACTACAAGCTGTCTTCCTGAGCAACAGTCACTAAATTATTTATAACTAGAGCTACGAAACTCCAAATCAAGTGCCGCTAATTTTCCATGAAAATAGACTCATATATCTTCTATCCATAAAATTTTTAGAATTTTTGGTATGGCCAATCAATACCAGATTTTTCTTAAAGTTTCCCATGTTTCACTGTTTTACTAATCTGACCACTCTTCATTACGAATCAAATTTCTCATTGTACAGAATTCAAAATATGTTCTCATTTATTCCATTTGAAACTAGACTCATTAAGCTTTAATTAAATAATTTATTCAGCTTCTAATTCATCTCCCACAATTTATGGTGATTTTCCAAAGTCACGTTACTGCTTCTATCCCAAGCAGATTTATTACCAAATCACTCTTTCACACCTAACTTGCATGCTTGTTATTTAAACATGTATATCACCAATCAATCATCACATATCTATGATTTTACTTAAGTATAATCTCCATTTCATCATTTTAAAGAACAACATGTTAGCCGATTTTTCCCCTTAGCATCTAAGGCACATGCATTCTCATTTGTTTGGCTCAACTTCACCTATCTTCCATTTTTCATCAAAAGAACATGAAACAACAACCATTTCCTTCATTTTAATTCATGACCAAATGTTCACAACACAACTAAAAACCAAAATATGCTTCAAGAGTTAAGGTAGAATCAAGAAGAACTCATGAACATCAAGATAGAAGTAAACTACCATGAACTTACCTTCAATTTTCTTCCCCTAGTGACCAAATATTCAAGAGCTTTCTCCTCTCCTTTCTCTTCTCTAACTTTCGGCTATGATGAACAAAGATGGACAAAACTTTGTTCTTTTCACCCCTTTTTCTTTTAATAAAATTTCATATTTCATCCATTTAATTCTTTAATACAAAAGACATGAAATGCCCATCATGGAACATTTACCTAAACCATTATCATGGAACATTTACCTAACCCATTATCATGGAATATTTACCTAATCCATTATCATGGAATATTTACCTAACCCATTATCAATTTGTACCATGAATTATGGATATCAAGTGCTCATATTGTCTACAACAACATGATGGCTGGCCACTTCATGTAAAATGGAAGGTTTGTCATGCAAATCCTCCTATTTTGCACTCCTATTTATTTGGCCACTTCAATTTAGCCTATAGCATTTTCAAACATTTTCACATAGGTCCTATTTCATAATTTCACCCCCTTTTTCTTATGGAACAAAAATTAACTAAAATTGCCGGGTTCTATCTTAAGCTTGGGCCTTCTAGAGGCCCACTAACATAATTAAACCTATGCCAACATTCACAGAATTCCCGAAAATTGGGGCGTTACAAAATATATTAAGACTATTATGATTAATTTATTTAAATAATTTGATTAAAATGATGTTATTTGATGAGGATAGTATATGTATTCATAAAGAGAGATAAGCAATTCTTATGGATTTTTTATCAAGTAAGTATTTGTCCCAAACTGTATATTTCTGAAAAGCATGTTGTGTGATATTGATGTTTGCTAATATTCTGATTATGTACATCTCATTCTCATGTTTTGTGTTATATGGCATATGTGATATTCGTATGAAAATAGAATTTGAAAATTTGGTACCATGAGCACGTACGTGATTTCTATGTTAAACATGCCCATATGATTTTGAGTGTTTTGGTCATGTCACATTCTTAAGGTAGGATATGTGAAAGGTAAGAGTATATGACAGTTTATCTACGTTAATGTGATACTATTCATGATTATGACTATATGGCAGTTTATCTGCAACCCTGATGGTGTGTTCATGAATTTGATTATATGGTAAGTTTATCTGCATTTGTGACACTATTCACAATTTGGTGTGCTAGTTGGACAAATTTTGGGAAAACTCGATTATGGCGTGTGGCAAAGAGGGGTAGGACTGTTTTTCAAAAATCTGCATCGTTTTTACAAAATATGCATTGACATGATCATGCATGATATATTTATGAACATTGAGTTTTAAGATTTTATAATTATTTATCATATATGTTTATAAAGTATGTGATTGAGTTTGTGTTAATCTCACACTGGGCTTAAAAGCTCACCCCATTAGTTTTTCAACCTTTCAGGTATCACTCAAATATTGGACTGGGATTAGCACTAGGTGGAGCCCCTCGGAAAACTTTACATTTAAGGATATTTATTGGATTTTTAACTATTTGGATTTTGGGTTGTGTTTTTGTGGACTTTTCAACTTTGGGATTTACCTTTATTTTGGTTGAGATTGATATTTTTATAACTTTATAACTAATTTGCTTGCATGCAAAATTATGGGATTTTAAGTATCTTTGATAAAATATTTTTTTTTAAAAAATTTATTATGTTTTTCTTAAATTATAAACAAAATATTAATTCTTAAATTTCCTTAATAATTTTATGAAAATTTGCTGCGAGTTTTCTTTATAAAAATCATTTTTATAAGTATAATAAAAAAATCCTAGTCTTTAAATGTTTTTAAATAAACATTACAAATAAATAGCGTTTTTCTTTTAAAAATAAATATACTTTACTAAATATTTTTCGAAAAGATAAAATTAGTCAATCTTAGAAATTTTTACATTTTGAAACTCAAAACCTCTATTTTCAAATAAACAAATAATTTCGCTAGTCGTTAATGTAATTTATGAGATTCGGCCATAACATCTGGGTCGGATTTAGGTTGTTATATTTAATGGTATTAGAGCTTGGATCAAAACTCGGTCTATGTATTTTAATGGGTTTGCATACATATTGTAAAAGAATTTTTGGAAAACCTCTTTCTATTGAATTTTTAAATATTTTTGACCTCTTTCTATTGAATTTTTAAATATTTTTGAACTCCGAAAAATATGAGACTCTCGAAGCTAATCCAAGATAAGTACTCATTACTTTAGATTATGAAATTTTGGATATTATGCTTTTAAATAGTAAAGACTATGATCGACAATATTCAAGTTATAGTGTAGAATTTACTTCTATAATTGTCAGATAATTTATCAAACTTAAGCACTATGAATAATCAAGGGGTTAGGACTCGTGGTGCACGTCGCCGTGAGGCCCAAGAAGAGTTATGCACTTCTCGATTACTTGCACCAAACCTTAGTTTCATGAAACTGATCCCGTTATGGACAATGTGAGTGATGTGTCGGAGTTTGTTAATGTGGAGAAAAATCCTAAAGCCGTTGATGGTGTGATATCTCAAGCACTGTTGAAGTTTTTACAGCAAGTTGCCGGAGGCCAACTTGGAACTGGAGGCCGTAAGTCTATTGTTTAGAGGCTTTAATCGAGTGGAGCCGAAGTGTTTATGGGAGTTGCTGGGAGGACCCTACAGTAGCTAAGTATTGGATGGCATCTACCGAGAGGATTTTGGATAATCTGGACTGTACTCCAGAGCAGAGACTTAAGGGTACAGTGTCTCTTTTGAGAGATGAGCCATATTACTGGTGGCAACCTATCACGAAGTGTTTCCAACCAAAGAGAATAACTTATTCCAAACTCCCTTCTGTAATAAATATGTGGGCTCGAGGTATGGTAAAGCCCGAAGACTGGAGTTCATTGAATTGAATCAAGGGGACCGAACTGTATCTGAGTATAAGGCTAAGTTCTTAAGGCTGAGGCGGTACGCACAAGGAATGGTTGCTTCAGTGCAGGACAAGTGTGTTAGATTTAAGAATAGGCTGACGTATGATCTCAAGGTAAGTTGCTACACTATAGGAGAGTCTTCAAGACTTTAATAGAGAAGGTGAAGATCCTTGAAGAGCTAAAAGAGGCTAAGTGAGTTAGAAGAGATTAGACCAAGACTTCAGTGAACAGAGATTTTGGTCCAGGAAATTATAATTGATGTCCAGCGAAGAGGGCTCGTGAAGATAGACCACGTCAAAACCCTGCTACTGCAGGTAACAAAAATTAGAGTTGCAATTGTGCTCACTGTGGGAAGTCTCATAGTCGGGAGTATTAGAAGAGAAAGGGAGCATGTTTTAGGTGTGAGGCTATGGAGCACCAGATTAAGGATTGTTCATTGATGAGGGATCAGAGGCAAGCACCGTAACCCAAACTGCGTCAAAATCAAAGTGGGCATCGTAATAACAGAAATGGTAATACTGGGCAGAGGACAACTAATTAGGGTGCGAACCACACTGATGCTAGACAGCCTGCCTTGGTTTATGCAATGAGGCTTTAAGAGGACCATGATGCAACTGATGTTATCCCAATACTTTTACAATAAATGTTGTACATTACTTTGCTTTGATAGATGTAGGATCAAATCACTCTAATGTTGCTTGCTCTATGACTGATAAATTGGGAATTCTAGTGGAAAGCACTGCTAGTGATGTAACTATTCTTAGTCCCCTAGGACAATCTGTGTATTTGAATAAAATCTTTAGGAGATGTCCTTTAGAAATTTAGGGAGTGTTGTTTCCAGCCAATTTGATGGAGCTACCTTTCGGGAAATTTGATCTTATCTTGGGCATGGATTAGTTGAAGGAACATCGAGTTAGCTTAGGTTGTGATATTAAGTGGGTTACTCTGATGAGTTTAGCAGGAAAAGAGATAGTTATGGTAAGTGAGCACCAAGATTACTTGCCCAATGTAGTCTCTTCTTTGGTGGCCTAAAAATTGGTTCGTAAAGGGTGCGATGAGTATTTGGCGTACATTCTGGATACGAAAGCTGATGAGTTAGTGTTAGAGAGCATCTATGTAGAAAAAGAGTTTTCAAACGTCTTCCGAAAGAATTACCCGATTTACCTCTAAAATGCGAGGTTGATTTTGGGATCATGTTGCTGCCTAGGGCAGTTCCGGTGTCTATTGCTACTTATTGCATGGCACCTAAGGAGCTTAAGGAGCTTCAAGACTAGTTGCAAGAGTTGTTAGACCATAGTTTTATCAAGTCAAGTGTGTCACCTTAAGGAGCTCCAGTTCTGTTCGTGAAGTAGAAAGATAGATCAATAAGACTTTGTATTTACTACCGCCAACTGAATAAGTTGACTGTGAAGAAAAAATATTCACCAAGGATCAATGACCTTTTTATTCTCAATTTTGGGGTGCCACGATTTTCTTCAAGACTAATCTGAGTTCGAGTTATTATCAGCTTAAGGTGAGAGAAGTGGACATACCTAATACTGCTTTCAAAACTTGATACGGTCACTAGGAGTTCCTAGTGATTTCTTTTAATCTTACAAATGCTCTCGCCACTTTCATAGGTCTCATGAATAGGGTTTTTCAGCTTTATCTTGTTCATTTTGTAGTGGTCTTTATTGACAACATTCTGATATACTCCAAGTCTGAGTTGGAGCACGAGGAACACTTGAGGATAATTCTGCAAAATCTTCGTGAGAAAAGTTGTATGCAAAACTGAGCAAGTGCGAGTTTTGGCTGTGATGTTTTTGGGAGATGAGGTATCAGCTGAAGGTATTTTTGTTAACCCGAAAAAATCGAGGCAATTCTAGAATGGAAGCAACCTAGGAATGTTAGTGAGATACTGAGTTTTCTTGGACTTGCAGGATACTATCAAAAGTTCATTGAGGGGTTTCCTTTGAGTGCCACACCTTTGACAAAATTTTTGATAAAGAGCATGTCGTTTAAGTGGACTGAGGAGTAGCAAGCTAGCTCTGAGAAACTTAAGTCATGCTGACCAAGCACCTATTTTGATTCAGTCTGAATCTGGGAAAAACTATGTCGCTTATAGTGATGCGTCTCACATCGGAATCGGCTGTGTGTTGATACAAGATGGGAAAGTTTCCACTTGTGCTTCGAGACAGCTCAAGCCACTCGAGTGTAACTACTCGACACATGACCTCGAGTTGGTCGCAGTTGTCTTTGCCCTTAAGATTTGGAGGCATTATTTTTATGGTGAGAAGTGTATTATTTACACTGATCAGAAGAGCCTAAAGTACCTTCTCACTCAGAAGGAGTTAAACTTAAGGCAAAGGCTTTGGATTGAATTACTTAAGGACTATGACTGTGCCATTAAGTACCATATGAGTAAGGCAAACATTATGGCTGATGCATTGAGTAGGAGGTCAATTACTGAGTTGAGAGTAGTGTTTTCCAAGTTGAACTTGTGTGAGAATGGAAGGTTGCTTTCAGAACTTCAAGTTAAGCTCACTTTGTTAGATGAGATTAGATTGAAACAACCTTCAAATTTGTCTCTTGTACCTCATGTGAAGTTGATTGAAAAAGGTAAGACTTCAGATTTCAAGATTAATTCAGGAGGGGTTTTTTGTTTCCGTGAAAGGTATTGTGTACTTTCAATAAAGAGTTGAGACATTCCATTCTATAGGAAGCACAAAGTATGTAACACCCCTAATGTAACATCCCGAATTAGGGCTTAGTCCGAATAGTGGTTTTGGGACCGCAAATCCAATGTTAAAAGAATTATTTCATGATCATTATGAGGTCCAGGATATGAAAATGAGCATGTGTTAAAGTTTCATGAAGAAATTCTATGTGTAAGGTGCCAAATTTGAAATTAGGGACCAAATTGAATAATTTGCAAAACTTGGGTTCTAGAAGCAATTTGTATGAAATTGCTTTGCATGTTAATTAGAGGTCCTTAAAGAGTAATTTGCCCAATTTCTATGTTTTTGGACAAAAATGGGCATACATGGAAAATTTTGGAGGTTTAGTAAGGAAGGGCATTTTGGTCATTTGGTAATAAACTAAATAAAAAGGGAAAAATCAAGCTAAAATAAGCTCATTTTCTACACCATGCTGCCAAAATTCTAAGGGTCTCAATAGCTATAGTTTTCAACATTTTCAAGCTCAATAGTAAGTGCTCCCTAACGCCATTTTTAACGTTCTTTCGTATTTTTGAGATCCTCGTAACATGCTCTCTCTATTTCTATCCATATTTCAAGCTAGGGTTCATGTTCAAAAATTTACCCATGCATGAGATTTTTTTTTGACGATTTATGGAGGGATATGAGAGTTTAAAGGATGGTAAACAACTTTTACTATGTGGATTTTCATGGAAGTGGCTTAAAGGACTAAATTGTAAAAATTATGGAAATGGGTAGGAAAATGTAGAATTAAGGGAAAACATTGGTTTCTATGAGTGTGAATAACATTCGGCTAGGCTTGGGTAGCCAAGAAATTACATGTATTTCGTTACACGAACCTTAGGACTAAATTGTAAATATTGTGAAAGGTTAGGGGCAAAGTGGTTATTTCACCCGGGGGTGAGTTTAGGCCTAAAATGAATAATGTGATGTATTAATAATCTAATTTTATTGATATAGACCCCGAGGAACCAATTCCGGAGGTCGACCATGGAAAACGAAAGGTTTCAGAATAACTAAGACACAAAACTGAAGCAATTACCAGGTAAGTTCGTATAACCCGAAGTAAACTTTTAATATACTTAAACATGCATGTTCTTGAATGTAAGAAAATTTAGATATTCATTGCATGATAATTCATGAAATGTGCTTACGTACAAGAAAGATGATAAATGTCCCGATTGAAATAGAAATGGGAAAATCCGATGGGTAAATTATGGCTTTCATGACATGAGATCCTGCATGTGTTGTAGAAAAGGATTTAGCCCAGACGGGTAATACGATGATCTCAAATAGAAAAGATCTAGCCCGAACGGGTGTTCCTTGAGTGATCGAGCCTCCCGAAGAATATGGTGCATTAAGGATTTAGCTCAGACGGGTAATCCGATTGAGGACTGAATTTAACATGGACTGGCAATTCAGATCCAAGGTTATGAGAGCAATTATCGTTAAAGGGGATTTAGCCAGGACCGGTAATCCCGACATTGCTCTGTGAGTTATTACTACGGGGGATTTAGCCTAGACTGGTAATCTCGCAGTAAGATATAAGGTTCACGGGAGTGCATACTTGAGATGATCACTTGTACGACTTGATGGTAATTGAACTATCCATCGGGATTTCTGAGAAAGTTCAACGGGACTAACATGAGAAATAGAAATTAAAAAATTGAATTGTTGAGCTCATCTAAGATTAATGACATGATGTATTGTTATGAGACTAACTTCATGATTGAGCGCATGTGTAGGGAAACTATTTTAGGCTTGTTGGAATTATTGCTTAATATGGTTGTATGCTAATTAATCGGTAAGTTTAGTTTCCATTTATCCGGACTTACTAAGCATATAAATGCTTACCCCCTTCTCTTTTCACTATCTTACAGAGCTCATGGACTCGTGGAGATTGGAAGATGGTTGGAGAATCAACACACTATCGACTGGTCCTGCTTTGGTATATAGATACTTTCTTTTTGTTTAATGGCATGTATAGGGTTTTTGGTTATTTTGCTATATGTGTCACTTGGCTAGCCAATGTAAGGGCCTAAATGGTATACTTATTCTTCTGTATATGGCCATGAGACATGGCTCATATTAATGTAGGTTATAAACCTACTAATGATGCATGTTTATATTTATATGTTTCATGAGATATGATGATGAGGTTTATCATGAATGGATGGTTGAAATGGAACCTACTAATTTGAGAGTGGGCATAGCATATAATGGTATATGGTTATAATATGACCTAAGTGTAAAATGTAAAATGTGCTATGTTAATCCCTAATACAAAAAGGATAATTTAGCATGTATTAAACCAATGAGATGTGGTTAACATGCAATGAGTTATGTCAAGGTTGTTTAGAAGTATAATTAGGCCATGTTAAATACCATTGAAGTATTTAAGTGTGTAAGGATGATAGAGGGTGACCAAAGGCTTAGAAAATAACCCTTAAAAAGTCCACACAGGTAGACACATGGGCATGTGTCTAGGCCGTGTGTGACACATGGTCAACCCCCAGGGGCGTGTTGCCTGACTGTGTGTCCCCTGCACTTAAAAATTTAGGTCAGTTTGTATGGTAGTAAACACACGGGTAGAGACACGGCCGTGTGTCTCAACCTTGTGGAGGACACGGCCTAGCACACGGGCATGTACCTTAACCGTGTGCCTCAAAATGAATGATGATGTCATAAGCAGAATGTCAGGGTTTTCAGACATGGGTGAAGACACAGGCGTGTCTAGGCCGTGTGAGGGACATGGGCGTGTACTTGGCCGTGTGAAAATCTCTCTAGGTTCGAAATCAAAAATAAATCAAAATAATTCAACCCTAAGCTCACTGGCGTGTGAGGTATAACCTTAGTAATTTTACTAAAATTTTCTATAGTTCTCGATTTAGTTCTGGATCACTTTTAAAGTATGTTTTGGGCCTCGTAGGACCATAATGGGACACTATGAAGTTGCTTCATTGGTTTTAAATTGGAATGAAATTTTATATCCTTTATTTTCTAAAAGTGTCAGAGTATATGTCTGGTTAAGCCTCGTACCTTGTCTTGGTCTCGGGTACGAGTAAGGGGTGTTATATTTAGTGGTTTCAAAGTTACAGTTTAGTCGGTTCTAAGACTAACGTAGTATGTATTGAGTTTAGATATACATGCCATTATACAAGTTGTGATAGTGTGACATCTCTTAACCATTTTTAATTGTATTTGAATATAGTAAATGTCTTCCAATTAAGCTCAAGATGAATCCGAGGAGCCGAGAGCCATGCTTCAGCTTCCTTTCAACGAGCTACTGCTAGTAGTAGTAGAAGACCTATGTCTAAAGGCCGGGAAGAGGCAAGCGCTGCCTTTTTTGAGATGATGGATGAATGGTTTTGGGATATTTGAGAAACTGCCCCAATATGTCATGACCTCCTCCGCCCCTGCTCGGCATGAGGGAGAGGTACCACAAGGTATGGACCCGCGACAATTGGTAAAGCACCAATGGTCAAACTTAGAAAATATGGGGTTGAAGAGTTTAGAGCTAAGGTTGATAATGATGCGGATCGAGCCGAAGAATTTCATCTTTTTTTAGAGGTTTGTCCGAAGACAATAGAAGAAAAAGATAACATGAGAAAGGTTCCTTATGCTTCTGTAGTAGAAAGTGTCATGTATGTTATGTTATGCACACGTTTAGATATTTTTTTCGCAGTAGGGTTGGTGAGTCATATCAAGTGAATCTCAGTCCAAGACACTGGTAAGCTATTAAGCATATATTGAAGTATTTATGGAGAATAATGGATTATATGTTTATGTATTCTAGAAAAGATATTACTCCTATCGTATATACCGAATCTAACTTCCAAACGTGTCATCATTAAAGGAAATTGACATCAGATTGTGTCTTTGTCCTAGGCGATGGGTGCATAATATGGAGAACTATTAAGTAGAGTTATACTGTTGACTCCATTATGGAGGCAAAATATCTGGCTACTTCTGAGGCTAAAAAAGAAGCAATATGACTTCGAAAGTTCCATATAAATCTTGAAGTTGTTCCTTGTATGGAAAAAAGCTATCACACTATATTGTGATAATAGTGCGACAATAGTGAACACCAAAGAAACTAGAAACCACAAAAGGACGAAACACATTGATAGAAAATATCACATCATAAAGGAGGTAGTAGCATACAGAATCGTGGATGTAGTCATAGTAGTATAGAGGACAACCTTGTGGACCAGTTTACCAAGACTCTACTAGCTAGAGGTTTTAAGAAAAACTTTGAGAGCGTGAGAATGAGAAATATGACTTATCTAATTTGCCAAGGCAAGTGGGAGACTATTCGATCTAGTGCCCTAAGTGTAGTATATTTGTTTGTATACTTGTATTTTGTAACACCCCTTACCCGAGTTCAACGTTGGAACAGGATACGAGGTGTTACCAAGCCTAAACACATACAAACATACATTTCCTACTTATGAAATTTCATTCCAATTTAAAACCTTTCACGATACCTTAATGTCCCTACCATGGGCCTACGAGGCCCCAAACACATTTTGGAATTGTTTGGGACTAATCTGTGCACTCTAGAAATCTTTGTAGAATTTCAAGCAGATAGGGGCATACGCCTGTGTGGAAGGGCGACACGCTCGTGTGCCTATTTAACATGGCCATGTCGAAGGCCCGTGTGACTCATACGGCCTGAGCATATCAGGACACGACCGTGTGAATTTATTTTTCAATTTGAACCTACAGGGGTTTCACACGGCTTGGAACACGCCCGTGTCCATGACCCGTGTCCCCCACATGGCCATGACACGCCAGTGTCTCAAGTCGTGTACAGAAACCTTGACATTCTGTTTCTGATGTCAGTAGCCCTTTAGGGGCACATGGCCATGGTACACGCTCGTGTACTAAGTAGTGTCCTCCACACGGTTTGGACACACGGCTGTGTCTCCACCTGTGTGGTTACTACTTGGAATTCTGTTTGCCAAATTTTAGGTGTAGGGGACACACGGTCTTACCACACACCCATGGGGCAAGCCGTGTGTCACACACGGTCTAGGCACACGCTCGTGTGTCTGCCCCTGTGGACAAAAACAAGGCTATTTACCAAGCTTTTTTGCCACCCTTACTAGCACCAACATACACAACATCAACCAAAACCAATCCAAGTATAACACATATAACCAAAACAACCACAACCATGAGAAATTTGCATCAAATGCATTTAATAGTAATCAACATTAGTGAACCTTAATGGCTTATGCAAAATGAATATCACATTCATATGAGCTCACACTTATGGCTAAACTAACATGACACAAAACAAAAGATCAAGTCCCTATACATACCACACTCAAAACATTTAAACTAGCTATACCAAAAGCTTCAGGTGATAGTGTGATCGACGCCTCCGATGTGACACCCCTAATTTGACCCTAGTCGGAAAGCGGTTTCGGGACCGCTAAACCGAGTAACCAAATTATTTGAACATGATATTTATTGTCTAAAATAAATGTGTGAAAATTTTAAGCTTCGATTTAGTAAATTTCATGTGAATTTAGTCAATAGGGCTCATGTGTGACATTTTTGAAATGTGATAGATCAAAACATAAGGACCTATTAGTGCATGTTGAAAAAGGGGGGACTTGCATGTCAATTTTCCCCCCATCTAGTAGTGGCCGGCCATGACATTAGGATGGACAAAGGGTGATGGGCAAAACATGTCATAGACATGTTGTGTTGGTGCATCATGGGAGGAAACAATAAAATAAAGAGCATGGGCAATAAAATATTAGTGTTAGTAGGATGAGAAACAAAAAAAAAAAGAAAGGATATGTGTGATTGTCCCCCCCCCTTGCCGTGAGTTGAAGGAAAGAAAAACAAAAAAAAAAGTGTTCATCCTTTGGTTCATCCTTGGCCGAAAATTTTAAGGAGGAAGGAAGAAGAAAGATTGAAGAGGTTCGGCCATGCATGTAACTAGGCTAAGGTATGTTTGATGATGTTCCATGAGATGCATGCATGTTTTAGTTGTTAGCTTGACACTCGGCCATGGATGCATCATTCTTGCTTGGTGTTGATGTTGTGTTGGTGAGATATCAAGTTATTTTTGTGACCAAGTTGAGATTTGAATTTTTGGAATGAGTAAGGCTTTCGGTTATGTTGTTTTGTATGAGTAATGGATTGTTGAGTTCATGCTATTATGAATAAAATTGATTAAGAGAGGCTTGAGATAATTAAATATGCATGTTGGTGGTAAGATGAGCATTCGGTTTTTATCATGGAAGCATAGGAAGCTTGTTAAAGTTGAATTTTAGAAAAGTTAAATGTGTGTGTGCTTGTGCTAGTGCCGAATGTGCCTAGGGTGATTTAGCATTGAGTTTGGTGTTACATGAATTGAGTTTTATGGTTTTGGATTTTTAAGTGTTGTTAAATACTTTGAATAATATATATATGTGGCTTTGAAATGTGAAACTCGGCCAAGTGGTTATAAGCATGATTTTAGAGATTCAATGATATTCGGCCGATTTGAATAATTCATGGCACCCCAAGCAAATTAGTTTTAGATGTTAATAAATATTGAAATTATTTAAAAGCATATTACCGAATGTGATTTTAGTCAATGATTCGGTTATGAGTGCTGATTTGTTTTATAATTAGCCGAATGTGTATATGTATACTATGAGGTGGTTTAGCTTAAAGAAAATTAAGGTGCTCGGAAGGTGATTGTCGTGGATAGTTTAAGTAATGAAATTTAATTTCTGTTATGTAAAGTGATGACATTGCTGTTTGCAAATTTGAAGTTAAAAATTGTTGATTGAGCATCAAGAGCTTATGGAAACAAAGTCGGATCGTGGAAAAAGGGAAATTGGTCGAATAGTCGGAATTGACGTACATTAGCGATCAAGGTAAGTTTTAAGTATTAAAGCCTATAATGTGATTGAGTGTGATATGTTAAGCACATATTAAAAGAATCATAACTCTATTGTAAATTTTTATGCATATAGCCTAATGGCTATTATGAAGTATAGGTAAGTTATTGATATGATATGTTGCCAAATGGATATGATATTATGAAGTGCTAAAAGGATACGTCAGAAGAGTAAAATTGTGATAAACCTGCTCAGGATAGCAGCAGTAACATGAATTTAGAAAATCATTATAAATTGTACAAAAATGGTTATAAGATAAAATTTATGTTCTTAGACTCCTTAATGAGTCTAGTTTCAAATGAAATCAAATACAACACATTTTGAATTCTGTAAAATGAGAAATCTGATTCGTAGTGAAGAGTGGTCAGATTAGTCAAACAGTGAAACAGGGGAAACTTTAAGAAAAATCTGGTATTGATTGGCCAAACCTAAAATTCTGGAAATTTTATGGATGGAAGATATACGAGTCTATATTCAGGAAAAATTAACGGAAAGTGATTTGGAGTTTTGTAGCTCCAGTTATAAATGATTTAGTGACTATTGCTCAGGAAAAACAGCTTGTGCTGAATTTGAGATTGTGTTGTAAACCTTGATAAACTTGTTCTAGTTGCTCATAAGCTATTGATTAAACCCATACGTGAATTCTAAATTGTGATATTGGAAAATGATAGACGTAGATTTAGCCAAGACAGTGTATATATGTGATAAGGCCTAATGGTCGATGTGATGAATGTGAAAGTGTATATGTGTGATAAGGCCTAATAGCCGATGTGATGAATGTGAAAGTGTATATATGTGATAAGGCCTAATGGCCAATGTGATGAATGTGAAAGTGTATATATATGTGATAAGGCCTAATGGCCGATGTGATGAATGTGAAAGTGTATATATATGTGATAAGGCCTAATGGCCGATGTGATGAATGTGAAAGTGTATATGTGTGACAAGGCCTAATAGCCGATGTGATGAATGTGAAAGTGTATATATGTGATAAGGCCTAATGGCCGATGTGATGAATGTGAAAGTGTATATATGTGACAGGGCCGAGTGGCCAACGTGATGGACGTGAAAGTGCATAAATGTGATAAGTCCCGAAGGGCATTTGTGTCAGTACTATATCCGGGTTAAAACCCCGCAGGCTTTATGCGAGAATATTATCACTGATTAATGTCCGTAAGCTTTGTGCTCGTACTATATCCGAGCTCTAAAGACCCGATGACTACGTGTGGGAATTTTGTCCGGGTAAGACCCGATAACTTCGTGTGGAGATTATGTCCGGGTAAGACTTCATAATAAGAATTGCTTATAAATATATTCAATGCGAAATGTTAAACAGGTATGCACTCCAAGTTTATATGTGAGCTTGATTTGCACTAAATCATAAGGTAGTTATGTGATGCATACGAGAGCAATCTATGAGACTATTCCTATGATTATGTGACATCGGATCAGTGTAAGAGGCGATGTGAAATCATACGATATATTTATCTGCCTATTGTATATGATGAGATGTGCATATTCGGTAAAGGGATGGTATGCCCGAAGGAAGAGTGAAATAAAAATACGAACAACTATGTTATAATTTGATTGTTATCTGTTGACACTGCTTAAAACTTACTAAGCATTGTAATGCTTACTCCGTTTACTCTGTTTCCTCTATTTTATAGATCTCATTGCAAAGCTACAGGCTCGGGGATCGTCAGCAACTAGTCACACTATCACTATCCACTGTTTGGTACTGCTATGTTTTGGATTATCTTATGGCATGTATAAAATAGACTAGTGGCGGAAGAATATTTTGGTTAATGTATATAGCCATGCGAAAATGGCTTATATATGTTTGAGCATAATGTTATAATCATTTGGTATGGAATGGTTAATCACTATCATAATTTGTGCTATTTATGCTAAAAGGGCTAGTTGAATCATGGAAACTATGAAATAGGTAAAGTCTACCTTAAAGGCAGATGCTGGCAGCAGCAGTGATGTAGATTTGGAAAATCACTAAAAATAGTAGGATTGGAATTAAATAATGAATAAATTATGTAAATGAACCTTGATGAATCTATTTTCATAGGAAAGTAACGAAACGATCATATGGACAGTATGTTAAGAGATATTCAGGTTCTCGTGAGACAGGGCCAGAACGGTTTCTGGATTCCCTGTTCTGACTTTGGAAATTCATTATAAATTAACCAGAGATAATTAGGAGTCATGCCATATATGTATAGATTTCTCTCTGAGTCTAACTTCTATAGAAACAAACGGCATCAGTATTGAAGCTCTGTGCAGGGAGATATCCAAGTCGTAATGCGCAAAGGTCAGTGTAGTCGATCCCTATAACATGGGAGACTTTGACTAATAAACTGTACTAATTGGCCCAACCAAAAATTCTAGAAAAAAACATGTAGATGGCCATATGAGTCTAGTTTCAGGGAAAAATTACGAAACTGATTTTCGAGTTGTGAAACTCAAGATATTATTTTTAAGGTGACAGTGTCGCAGTTAGCCAACTGCCTGGAAAATTTTAAAATGGACTGCGATAGTAAGCGAATTTAGTCTGTGAACCCCTCGTGTCCGACTCCGGCAACGGTCTCGGGTACGGGGTGTTACATCCGACATCCCTTGATTCCTGATATTAACTTGGTGGCACTATAAGAAAATAGAAAAAAGAGGGAGTAAGCATAAAGCTTAGTAAGTTGTGTATAATTAAGTAACAACATCAAGCATGCATATTATAAATCAACACAACATTCTTGAGTGAACCAACATAACTATCACTACATGCTTATATATCACAAGTATAAGCCAACGATTACAATATCATCCCAAAATCATTTTCATAGCTAGAACTTACTCATGTCATTCTTACCATCAAGGCAACATAACTAGACTCATATCTCATGAGTTTCGAATAAAAACCTATACCACTCACAACATGATTATATCTTTCCATAACAACGTCATAAGCTTTAAAATAACCCGTGAAGCCATTTGGAACACTAAAGGATATCTGACAAGCTTTACACAAGAGGGAGAATTGCCGATGCCATGTTCCAAACATGGTCTTACACTGGCTCACATGTCGAGGTCGATGCCATGTCCCAGACATGGTCTTACATTGGCTCTCCTGATGTGGCTGATGACATGTCCCAAACATGGTCTTACACTAGCGCACATGTCAACGCCGATGCCATGTCCCAAACATGGTCTTACACTGGCTCTCACAACATTGCCGATGCCATGTTCCAAACATGGTCTTACATTGGCTCTCATATCGTGGTCGACGCCATGTCCTAGACATGGTGTTACACTAGCACACATATCACCCAAATGTCATGGCATGGATATCCAATCTATTCCTAGGTTCAATCAGGACTTTTCCACATTAAATTTCATCATGCATTATTCATAAGCAATTTCAACCATATTACGCAAAATTAATCATTCAACACATAATAACGATAAATTTGCCTTACTTACGTACAACTTACCTCGGTATACAAAAAGTGGGCAACTAGCTGGATTTTCTCTATTTGCTTGGCCTTCCCCCGATCTAGGCCCGGATTTTGTATTTGTTGATCTAAAATGATAAAAATTCACTAATTTTATCATCATATTAATCAGTGCATTTCATAATTCATATTTTGACAAAATGACCATTTCGCCCCTAGACTTTTACAAAATTACGATTTTACCCTTAGGCTCGTAAATCGATATTTATCAAATTTTCTCTCTAACCAAGCCTAGAAAAATTCTTTTAATACTAGAAGCAGCCCACAATTCCCATTATTTCACACATTATCACATAATTTATAACCTATGCAAAATGGTCCCTAGTTAGGGTTTTCATGAAAACTACTTCACAAAAGTTGTTTATTTAACAACCATAACTCATTTTCTTTTATAAAATTTTAGCAACCAACATGAGTACTCTCATGAAAAAACCCTAGACTCTCAACCATTTTGCAAACTAGTCCCCCCATTAGTTAGCTTATGCTACAAGGGTCCCAAAAGTACAAAAATTATCAAGAAAAGTCATCAAAATCACTTACTTATGAGAGAAATTAATGGCTAAAAATTTCAAGCTTTCAAGACCCCTTTCTTGCTGAAAATTTTGGTGGAGAAGAGAAGAAGAGAAAAAGATGATAGCTAGCCTTTAGGTTTATTATTTATTTATCAATTAGGTAACCTACCATTTGACCATCCCATGAATTAACGCTCCATGTCCAGCCACTAAAATTTGATTGGTCTATTTACTCAATAAGGACCTCTACTTTAATGCTCCATAGCTATTTGATGCCTTCAGTTAGTAGAACAAAACCTTTACACTTTATGCGATTTAGTCCTTTTCTGCAATTAAGCAAGCAATTGCTAGAATTATTACACCAAAATTTTCTTGCAGTCATATAATCATGCTATAACACATAAAATAATAATAATAATAATTTCTCCAACCTCGAGTTAGTGGTTTCAAAACCATTGTTTCAACTAGGCCAAAATCGGGTTGTTACATATTTTGTTTGAAAAGATTAGTTAAAAAAATCATCTATGAATTATATTGATACCCTTTGTACATTATCCTCAATGGTTTTGGCACGTAAAGCAAAAAGAAAGCAAATATTAACTCACTGGTTATTTAACGTTTAACTAATACTAAGTGATGGATCATAATACAAAAAGACAACTTGTATTAGTAAATAAACCTAAAAATGTATTTAGTCTAATTGAAAATGAGCAAACCGATTGAAAGACTAATATGTCGTCTATCAAGTCCAGTTGAGGAGATACTTTGTCTTGAGCATCGAAGCAGATTACTCCCAAAATATAGATACATAAATGTGACTGACTGGACTAAAAATACATCAAACAGGACCCAAGTAGAATAAATTTCAAATTTGTTTATGGATTTATTCACTTGTGACATTCATAGTTTGGCATAACTGAATCCTGAGTTGACGGTGACTATGTATGCATGAATCATCTACTTTGATGTAAGTAAAAGCATAAGTTCAAATAAATAAGGAATCGAAATTTGGTGCACTGGGTATACGACTTTTGTAGTATGTAGCATCATTGAAAATAGTGGAATTCATAGTTCAAGAAATGGGTAAATGATATCTTCTCATTGGAATTACATGATAGATGAAAAGTAAACGTGGCCACAAGTCATCTATCTTTGTGATAAATGACTTAATTACTATTTGATAGTATTTTACGTTTCATGAAGGATGATTTAATGGTTCCCATGAGATAAAATAGGATTATAGTGGGAGACCAAATTTATCCCAAAAAGATTAGGGGTATCCTATGAGTGTAACACACTTATGACAATGCCATTGGATGAGAACTGATCGAGTAGATTTCGTAATGGTATGTAATTGTGCATCCAATAGAGCTTATGAAATATGCATTTGGATATAAAATGTTGTGCGGAGTTTACAACTGTACATGTCAAATTGTAATATACTTTTTTTTTCACAATGAAACACTTTGGAAGTATTTGGAGGATAGTATCCAAGGGAGTTTTTTTTTAAAAAAATTATAAGTTGTTAGCTCAAAAGATCAAGTCAAAATCACCAAGAGAGGGGTGAATTGGTTTCTTAAAAAAATTATGGAAGTAATGAATGAATGAGCAACAAAGAACGCAATGATTTATAGTGGTTCAACCCCAATTGCCTATTCCACTACCTTAGCTTTCCACAACTAAGAATTTTTCCCAAATTCACTAATATGATAACCTTTAATAGAATGTTTAACCTTACAATCTCCCTTAAGATTTTTACCAAAATCTTAAGAGTACAACTCCCTTAAGGTTTCTACCCAAACTTTAAGACTTAACCCTCTCAAAGAGAAAATACAAATAGAAAACTAAGAAGTAATCCTTACAAGATCAGAATGTTTATTAATCAAGAACAAATAAAAAGAATAACACTTAAGCTGAATAAATACAATGAAAGCTCACAAGTGTTTACAAGAATAATATGAAATAATTAAGCACTAATGTTGTTTTGATTGATCTTTAAGCTTGATGATCTCTCTGCTTGTTGTAGGACCTTTAGAACATGGTATTTATACCCTCTAATACATTTCCAACTATTGGGGTTGTTTTGAAAGTTAATAGAGCTATTAGGGATGAAAATACCATATCATTAAATTCACCTACAACAAAAGGTATCGATACCTTTTCTATGAGTATCGATACTATTAGAATTTATGTTTGATTCAGTGACTGTTCAATTTAGCTTACAATGATACCAAAGAAAAATTATCAATACCTGGTAAAAGGTATCGATACTTTTTGTGTAAATTGAAAACAGAATGTCAACTTGGTATTGATTTTAGAATGTCAATTAAATCGGGATAGACTAAATTGATGCCAAACAGACTATCCTTTCGGCCTCATCTACCTAAATGAATTTCAAGAGTCGTCAATTCTAGTGTTTAATCTGCTTAACCTAATCTAACTAACTAGTTGTGAAACCCTTAACCTAATCCAATCAATCCCACTTCAGATCCTCAACCTTCCTAAGGTTTAGTTCTGGGCCATTCTAGATGCAAACTCTCTTCTCAAATTATTCAAAATTCAAATAAACATAAATATAAAGAGAAGGGAGAAAATAATGCTCAGAATTCGAAGATCGTTAATTGCGGCTGGAATCGTGAACCCTCGATTGATGTTGGTTGTTGATTTCAATGAAGAAGAGATAACAAAAAATACTAAAAATAAAATAATTACAATAAAAATAAAATAATTACAAGTTTGGTATTGAACTTAAAATAATCGTTTAACAACTAAAAAGGAATTAAAAATAAAACTAAACCTAAATTAATTCTAAAATTAAATACAGAAATCTAAAGTCTGAACTTAACCCCTTGATAAGGTTCTAAGAGCTAATATTTATAGTGTTTGTGTTAGATGACCAAATTTGGTCAATTACAAGCTGTTTAGGTTAATTATGATTGTGCAAATGAAAACACCCTTGACAGTCATATCGGTCTCATTGGGCCGATGTCGCAAAATTGACCATCTCCAGACATGCGAACGCCTAGAGTGTGAATATTGTAATAAAATGGAGAATTATGAGGCGGTATCAGCAAGTATATAAGTCAAGTTGTAATATAGATTTTACATCGAATTGAGTGAGTACTCCGAGGATCGTACCCAAGGGAGGCGAGTACTAAATAAATCATAACCTAAACACTTAAAGATCTAATCAATACTTTTAAATTAGTTATAGTACGATAGTAAAATAAGATATATTTTTTAGGCTTTTTAAATTAATAAAATAAAATAACATAAAAGAATTAAAATTGCAAGAGATAAAGAGAAATAAAGTAAATCAAATTTGAAGATAGGTGATTAGCTCGCTTCAGCAGTCTCAATCAACTGTCGTCTCTGGTTCTTCGTCAATCAACTAGTTGCTACCCTAGAAGGATCTTCCAATCTTCCATTAACATAATGAGTCAGCAAGAACTACTCATCTTCTGACATCACAGTCCAGACTGGTTTGGGGTCAAGGTGTTCACAAACGGGTAATATCAATTTTGGGTTAATTCCCACCTTGATGACTTCCTATGGTTGTCAGGCCTAGGGTTTATTTCATGTTATTCCTTTCTCAAACAATTGATCCGTCCATTAACCCTACAAAATAGTTAAAAGATCATGCTTCTACTCGCTTATCCTCTATAAAAGGATTAGTTTCTCATGGCTTTCATAAACAACATGGAGAATATGGAACAATTAATCATAATGAATGAATAGTAGAGAGTTTAAAAAAAGCCTGATCAATATTGATAATAAATGTGAATCTACAAGAGTTGATCTCCTTTACAACTCAGATCTCTTGAAAGAAAATAAAGAACAAAATAATTGAAACTTTGAAAACATAAGAAAACAAAATTAAATCTAAAAAGAGAATCTCTTCTAATCGAATGATGTCTATACTGTTAGCCAAATAAGCCTATTTAAAGCCTTCAGGTAGTCATCGTCCTTAACCCTAGGTTAGTTGACATTCCCAAGCTTTAAGTTCAATTGTGCAGACCAAAATACCCTTGCTTCATTTTTTATTCTTGTTACAAAGTTGATTTCGCAACACCAGGACCTGTGTCGCAACATAGCAACAAGCCTACTCCTCTGCAGCTACCTCAAAGGTATGTTGTGACACTGTCAGCCTATGTCTTAACATTAAAGCCAATTTCTTACTTTCTTCATTATGATTTCTATGTTGCGACATCAAATCTACCATTTTGCATCATAGCTTTTAGGATTAGCCCAAAATGCCTTCTGATGGTCTCCTGCACACTCATAAAGTACGTTAGCTCTCCTTTAGGCCTCATTCGACCTTTCAAGTCAATAAAAGGCATGATTTGCACATTTTATTGAATTTAAGTAAAACTAAAAAACTCAATTAAAACATAATGAAAATGCTTGTATTCAAGCTCCTTAAATGTGAAAATTAGTTTAATCTGTTACACCGAATTACGGTAGATGAAACTCCCCCAGACTTAAGTCATTGCTTGTCCTTAAGAAACAAAAACAAATATGACAAATAAAAATTATGACCCTTTAGCCAAAATGATACAAGTATATTGATTTCGGAGCATATGACTGAGGCATTTTGTAGTAGCCCGATTTTGGGGCTAGTTGGAACGGTGCCTTCAGGACCACTGACCCAAGGTTAGATAATTTTTTTTGTTAATATTTTATGTCTTTTTGCATTATTATATGAGTGCATGAAAAAATGGGTGAGGTAATTTTAGCATTTGTGAGCTTAATTACGAAAAAGGACTAAATCATATAAAGTTTAAAAGTCTTAAATTGATAGCTAAGGGTGTTAAATTGTCATGGAACTTAAATTGGGGGTATTTAAAAGGAAAATAGACCCTAAAAAGAGTGCTAGGCCGTCCATGGGGACAAGAATGGTCAAAAAAGTCAAATTAGGTTAGTTTGGTAGCTTGTTTGACTAAAAAGAAAATAAAATAAAAAAAGGATGATATCATCCCTTTCCCATCATCTCTAGTGCCAAAAATATCAGCCATAGGAGGGTTTGAGAGTTTGAAAATTTTCAGCCACTCTCTATTCTCTTAGGTAAGTGATTTTGATAGTTTTCTTGATGATTTTTGCATTTTTGGATCCCTTGTAACATGAACTTTCTAACAAGGGGACTATTTTGCAAAATGTTTGAAAGTATAGGGTTTTTCCATGATAGTAAACATGTTGATTTCTAAAATTTTATGGAAGAATATGAGTTATGGTTGAGAAGTAAACAACTTTTGTGAAGTAATTTTCATGGAAGCCCTAACTAGGGACCATTTTGTATAAGTTGAAAAATTAGATGGTAAATGTGAGAAATAATGAGAATTTTGGGTTGCTATAAGAGTAAAAAGGGTTTTTCTAAGGTTAAGATATGAATAAATTCGATAAAAATTAATTTTCAGACCTAGGGGTAAAATAGTCATTTTATAAAAGTATAGGGGCAAAATGATCATTTTACCCAATTACAAATTTTTGAGTACCTAGATAAATAAAATGATTAAATTTGTCAATCTTTATCATATAGATCAAGAAGTGCAAAATCCGGGCCTAGACCAAGGGAAAGCAAAACGAGTGGACTAAGTCGAGCTAGTCGTCTACATTTTGTAATCCGAGGTAAGTTGTATTTAATAATAATACAACTACATTGTTATTATATGTGCTTGAATTGAGATAGCATGAATTGCTTGTTTGTGGAAATAATCATGTATGATAAATATTGAGATAGTAAATATTGAGATAGTAGGACTCCCGGGTGAACCTTAGGAACAAATCGGATATTCGTGCCATGACATTTGGGTCATTTGTGTGCTAGTGTAAGACATGTCTGAGACATGCATCGGCCACATTATGAGAGCCAGTGTAAGACATGTCTGGGACATGCATCGGTATTAAGATGAGAGCTAGTGTAAGACATGTCTGGGACATGCATCGGGCTCGAGATGTAAGACAGTGTAAGAGATGTCTGGGACATCCATCGGCTATGAGATGTGTTAGTGTAAGACCATGTCTGGGACATGGCATCGGCACAGATATGTGAGAGCTAGTGTAAGACAATGTCTGGGACATGGCATCAGCCTCGATTTCGAAAGTCAGTATAAGACCATGTCTAGGACATGGCATAGACTTGATGGATGAGCTAGTGTAAGACCATATCTGGGACATGGCATTGGCATTATACCCTATGTTTGAGGCTTAATGAATATCCGATAGCGTTCCAAATGGTTCAACGATGAGAGTTATAGTTTAAGTTAATCAAGAAAATTATAACCATGTTGTGAGTGGTACAGGTACCTATTTGAAATGCATAAGATGTGAGCTCAATGTATGCTATGTAAATTGTATTGGATAGTGATAAGTAAGTTGTGCTTATGCCTACTTTTTTGTTATGAGCATGGTGTTGAATGGTAAAGAAGTTGTTATATTTATTTGCATGCAACTTACTAAGCTTTATGCTTACTCCCTTTCATTTCCATTTTCTTATAGTGCCGCCTATTTAGCTCGAGGATCGTCAAACGTCAAAGGCATCGATCACACTATCATCCGAAGCACTTGGTATAATTAGATCTTTCATTTTGATTATGGCATGTATAGGACCCTAACTTTTGAGTTTTGTGTCATTGTTAATTGGCCAAATGTGCTGGCTTACTTTAGCATTTGATTCATTTTGTATAAGGCCATAAAAAATGGCTAATATTGAAAGTTTTTATGTGAATGCAAGCTCGTCTTTCATGAATGTGAAATTGTTGGCATGGTCGAATATATATAAGGTATATAGGTCTTGACTATGGTTGTTTGGTTGTGAAAATCATATTAAGTTAAATTTTGATATGTCGGTTGTTGTTCGATTTTGTTTCAAGATGGCAAAGGCTTGGTAGATAGTCTTATATTGTCCATACGGGTAGATACATGAGCGTGCGTCTAGGCCATGTGTGACACACGGTCAGCCCTACGGGCATGTTGTTCATCCGTGTGTCCCCTACACGTAAAATTTGCAAGTCAGAATGCATGGTAGTAAGCATACGGGCAGAGGCACTGCCGTGTGTCTTAGCCGTTTGGAGGATGCGACCTCTGACCACGGGTGTGTGCCTTAGCCGTGTGCCCCTTATTAGATGCTGAAGTCAGAAACAGAATGTCAAGGTTTTTAGACACGAGCTAGGACACGGGCATGTCATCGCCGTTTGAGGGACACGGGCCATAGACACGGGCGTGTGTCAGGCCGTGTGAAAACCCCTGCAAGTTTGACTTTAGAATTTAATTCACACGGGTATGGGAAATGGGCGTGTCCCTAGATGCTTAGGTCGTGTGTGTCACACGAGCCCTCAGCAAGACCATGTCATAATGACCACACGGGCGTGTGCCCTGTTTCAAGTGATATTTTCCAAAGTTTTCATAAGCGATTGAATTAATATCAGACCGTTTCCAAAGTATGATTTGGGCCTCGTAGGCCCATATTAGTAATCAATGGACTATGAAAGAAAGTTTTAATTTGACCTAGTTTTTACATTTCAGAAAAGATTGAATGTAAGCGTTTAAGTCAGGTAATGCCTCGTGCCCAACTTCTATGTCGGACTTGGGTAAGGGATGTTACATTTAGTGGTATCAAAGCATGGTTTAGTCAGTTCTAGGACTAACCTAGCATTAGTACAAGTCGAGCTATACATGCCATAGTTGTATATTGATAGTGTGACGACTCTTGATAATTATAAATTATGTTTTTCATATAGTAAATGGATCCTGATGTAGCTACGGCGGATAATGTGGAGAGTAATGTGTCAGCTCCCACCGAAGGGATCGCACCAGTAGACAGTGAGCCCGTGACATTAAGTCAGGGCGCAGAGGCTAGAGAGGCTTACTCCACATGATGGACGCTTGGTACACAGAGTTTCTTCGTGCGAATCCGACACTTCATCTCCCCCGATTCCTCAGTATGCCACTAGAGCTCCACAAAGAGTGGATCTAGTTAGGAGGAAGAAACCCCCAGTAGATAAAATATGAAAGCAAGAGGTCGAAGAATTTCAGGCCAAGGTTGATGATGACTCGGAGAGAGCAGAGTTTTAGTTAGAAAATACCATTAGGGTATTTGATGTGTTATCGTGCACGTCTGAGGAATATGTGAAGTGTGCAGTATCCCTTCTATGAGACTTGGCCTACCAATGGTGGAATACTCTCGTGTTTGTTGTACCAGGAGAGAGGATAACTTGGGAATTCTTCCTGGAAGAGTTCCTAAAGAAGTACAGTAGCCAAATATTTATAGACTAGAAAAGGAAAGAATTTTTAGAGCTGAAGCAAGGTCATAGAACGGTGACGGAGTACGGGCACAATTTTTTGAGACTCAGCAAATATGCACAGGAGTGCATATCTACAGAAGCCATTATGTGCAAGATGTTTGAAGATGGTTTGAATGAAGATATTCGTCTATTAGTTGGCATCTTGGAGATAAGGGAATTTGTGGTGCTTGTGGAGAGAGCATGTAAGGCCGAGGAATAGGCGAAAGAGAAGAGAAGAGCTGACATCGAGTCCTGAAACTCAAGGAAAAGACAAATAGGAAATCACAGTAGACCTCATCTAAGAGACCGAGAGAGTTTCCTACCCGATCAAACGCATCAGTGGGGTTTTTGAATAAGAGCAAGAATAAGCAACATACGACGTCTAAAGCCCAAACCACTTCTGTCGCGAGTGTTAGTGTGCTTGGCCAAACACGCCAGAGTGTTCACAATGTGGCAGACGTCATTTCGGTGAATGTTGAGCAAATGAAAGAGGTTGCTTCAAATGTGGATCTTTGGACCACTTCATCTGAGACTGCCCTGAATTAGATGAGAAAGAGAAAAAGCAAGACGTGAGGACAAATAGTGCTTCTGTGAGGGGTAGACCACAGAAGAACCTGGGCTGTGGGGCTAGCAGTAAAAGTGCCCCTAGAGATTCAGCTGTGTGGCCCGAGGGCCATGCACCTGCAAGGACTTATTCCATTCGCCTTCGTGAAAAGGCATCTTCCCCAGATGTGAATACTTTTTCTCTTCACGATATCTCTGTTATTGCTTTGATTGATCCAAGGTCTACTCATTCCCATGTATGCATGAAATTAGTACCCAGTATGAATATGTCTGTTGAGTTCACTGAATTTGTGATAAAAGTGTCGAACTCGTTAAGCAGACATATGATAGTTGATAAAGTGTGTAGAGATTGTCCTTTGATAATTAAAGGTTATTACTTTCCAGCTAATCTCATGCTATTACCATTTGATGAATTTGACCTAATTTTTGGCTGGATTGGTTAGCTGCTCATAATGTGATAGTGAATTGTGGTAACAAGTTCATTGAAATGAAATGTGAGAATGGGGATATTATTCGAGTTGAATCAGGCGAACTGGATAACTCACCATTACTGATTTCGTCTTTGACTACCGAGAAATATTTGAGAAAATGGTATGAGTCCTACTTAGCATTTGTGTTGAACACAAAAGAGTCGGAAGTGAAAATTGAAATAGTGCTGGTGGTATGTGAGTATCTGGATGTGTTTCTGGAAGAGTTGCCGGGATTACTCCCAACCAGAGAAATTGAGTTTGGCATCGAGTTGGTCCCTGGTACGACACCTATCTCAATTGCTCCATATAGAATGGCTCCAACGGAGTTAAAGGAGTTGAAGGCTCAGTTGTAAGAGTTAACAGATAAAGGTTTTGCAAGACCGAGTTATTCACCATAGGGTGCTCTCGTACTTTTTGTGAAAAAGAAAGAGATTGTGCATAGACTATCGACAGCTCAACAAGATGACTGTGAAGAATAAGTATCCCTTGCCGAGGATCAATGATTTGATCGATTAGTTGAAGGGAGCTACCGTGTTTTCTAAGATCGACTTAAGGTCTGGCTACTACAAGCTAAGGGTTAAGGAGCAAGATGTACCAAAAACTGCATTTAGGACAAGGTATGGGCACTACGAGCTTCTTGTTATGCCCTTCGGTTTAACAAATTCCCCTGCGGTGTTTATAGATTTGATGAACCGAATTTGTGGCCGTATTTGGATAAGTTCTTAGTGGTCTTTATCGACGACATACTGATTTACTCATGTGATGAGAGTAAGCATGCAGAGCATCTGAGAATTGTTTTACAAACCTTGAGAGATAAGCAGTTATATGTTAAGTTCGGTCAGAGTGAATTTTGGCTTAAAGAAGTTGGATTCCTAGGATACATAGTGTCGAAAAATGGAATTAGAGTTGACCCAAGTAAGATCTTGGCCATTGTTGAGTGGAAACTGCCGAGGAATGTGACGGAGGTTCGAAGCTTTTTGGGTTTGACGGGGTACTAGAGAAGATTTGTGAATGGATTCTCTATGATAGCTACTCTGATGACAAGGTTATTACAAAAGGATGTCAAGTTCGAATGGACGGATAAGTGCCAACTGAGTTTTGAGAAACTATAGGCCTTGTTGACCGAAGCTCTAGTTTTAGTGCAACTGAAACCAGGAAAAGAGTTTGTGGTGTATATTGATGCGTCCTTAAATGGGTTAGGGTGCGGACTCATGCAAGAAGGCAAGGTAATAGCCTATAAAAGCCACACAAGAGAAATTACCTGAACCATGATTTGGAGGTAGCAACTATAGTGTTCGCGTTGAAAATTTGGAGGCACCATTTGTACGGTGAGAGGTGCCGAGTATTTACTGACCATAAGAGTCTAAATTAGTTGATGACTCAAAAGGAGCTGAATTTACGACAAAGGCGGTGGTTAGAGTCGATAAAGGATTATGAGTTGATTATCGACTATCATCCGGGAAAGGCAAACGTGGTCACCAATACATTGAGTAAAAAATCCTTATTTTCTTTGAGAGCAATGAACGCCCAATTGGCCTTGTCAGAAGATGGTTCAATTTTAGCGGAGATGAGAGCTAGACCAAATTTCTCCAAGAAATTTGTGAAGCTTAAAATAATGACAGTGAATTGCAAGCAAAGAGAACTTGGTGTGAGTCAGGCGTTGAATCAAATTTTTGGATTAGAACCGATGGATGCTTGATATTCCAAGACAGAGTTTTGTGTACCCAAAGATAATAAGCTTATTCAGAAGATTTTACGATAGGCCCATAACTGTTGTTTGTCTACCCACCCGGGTAGTGTGAAAATGTACAATGACTTGAAGAAAATGTACTAGTGGTCGAGAATGAAAAGAGACATTTCTGAGTTTGTCTTTAAGTGCCTAGTTTGCCAGCAAGTGAAGGCTGAACAGCAAGTACCCTCGGGATTACTTCAGCCTATCATGGTTCCCGAGTGGAAGGGGGATCAGATTACTATGGACTTCGTGGCAGGTTTACTGGTAACCCGAGGAAGAAAGATGTTGTGTGGGTTATGGTTGATCGACTGACGAAATCAGCTCACATTATCCCAATACATTCAGACTTCTCACTTAATAAGCTAGCTGACTTGTACATTTTTGAAATTGTGAGACTTCACGGAGTGCCCTTGTGGATTGTTTTAGATAGAGACCCGAGGTTTACCTCGAGGTTTTGGAAGAAGTTACAAGAGACTTTGGGAACAAAACTAAATTTTAGTACAACATTTCACCCACAAACCGAAGGTCAGTCCGGGAGGGTAATTCAGATATTAGAGGACATGTTAAGGTGTTGTGTTCTCAAGTTTCAAGGCAGTTAGGAAAGGTATTTACCCTTGATCGAATTTGCCTATAACAACAGTCATCAGTCAAGTCTAAAAATGGCACCTTATGAGGCTTATGGCGTAAGTGTCGAACGCATTTATATTGGACCGAGTTGAGAGAGAGTCAGATTCACGGGGTCGATTTGGTCAAAAAAACTGAGGAAAAGGTTAAAGTGATTCGTGATTGCTTGAGAGCTGCATCATATAGACAGAAATCTTATGTGGACTTGAAATGGAAAGAGATCGAGTTCCAAGTCAGGGATAAAGTGTTTTTGAAAGTATCCCCGTAGAAGAAAGCCCTTAGATTCGATAGAAAAGGCAAGCCGAGTCTGCGGTTTATTGGACCTTATGAGATGACTGAGAGAGTTGGTTCAGTAGCATATCGATTAGCCTTGCCTCGTGAGCTAAAGAAAATTCATGAAGTATTCCATGTATCGATGTTATGTCGCTACCAATCTGACCCCTCACATGTGATTTCATCGGATGAAATTAAAATAAGCCGGATATGACCTATAGTGAAGAACCAATTAAGATTTTGGATCGAGAGGTTAAGAAGTTGAGGAATAAAAGTGTCGCACTCGTAAAGGTTTTGTGGCATAGACACGGAGTTGAGTAAGTCACACGGGAACCTAAAAAGACTATGAGAGATCAATACCCTAACTTATTCACCAGTAAGATTTTTGGGGACAAAAATCCCTAAGGGAGAGAATTGTAATAGCCCGATTTTAGGGCTAGTCGAAATGGTGGTTTGGGGACCACTGACCCAAGATTAAATAAATTATTTTTGATATTATTTTATGTGTTGTGGCATTATTATATGAGTGCATGAAAAATTGGGCGAGGTAATTTTAGCGCTTGTGAGCTTAATTACGAAAAAATACTAAATCGCATAAAGTTCAAAAGTCTTAAATTGATAGCTAAGGGTGTTAAATTTCCATGGAACTTAAATTGGGGGTCTTTAAAGGACAAATAGACCCTAAAAAGAGTGCTAGGCTGGCCATGGGGACAAGAATGGTCAAAAAAGTCAAATTAGGTGAGTTTGGTAGCTTGTTTGACTAAAAAGAAATAAAATAAACAAAGGATGATATCATCCCTTTCCTATCTTCTTTAATGCTAAAAATATTAGCGATAGGAGGGTTTGAGAGCTTGAAAATTTTCAGCCACTCTCTATTCTCTTAGGTAAGTGATTTTGATATTTTTCTTGATGGTTTTTGCATTTTTTGACCCTTTGTAACATAAACTCTCTAACAAGGGGACTATTTTGCAAAATGGTTGAAATTCTAGGGTTTTTCCATGATAGCAAACATGTTGATTTCTGAAATTTTATGGAAGAATATGAGTTACGCTTGAGAAGTAAACAACTTTTGTGAAGTAATTTTCATGGAAGCCCTAACTAGGGACCATTTTGCATAAGTTGAAAAATTAGATGGTAAACGTGAGAAATAATGAGAATTTTGGGTTGCTATAAGAGTAAAAAGGGTTCGGCTAGGCTTAAAATATGAAGAAATTCGATAAAAATCAATTTTCAGAGCTAAGGGTAAAATAGTTATTTTGTAAAAGTATAAGGGCAAAATGGTCATTTTTCCCAATTACAAATTTTTGAGTACCTAGATAAATAAAATGATTAAATTTGTGAATCTTTATCATTATAGATCAAGAAGTGCAAAATATGGGCCTAAACCGGGGGATAGCAAACCGAGTAGACTAAGCCGAGCTAGTCGTCTACATTTTGTAATCCGAGATAAGTTGTATGTAATAATAATACAACTACATTGTTATTATATGTGCTTGAATTGAGATAGCATGAATTTCTTGTTTGCGGAAATAATCATGTATGATAAATATTGAGATAGTAGGACTCCCGGGTGAACCTTAGGAACCAATCAGATATTCGTGCCATGACATTTGGGTTGTGACAGCCCTAATTTGACCTAGTTGGAAAGTAGTTTCGGGACCACAAAACCGAATCATAAAAATAATTAACCGTTATATTCTATGCTTATTGTATGTGTAAATGCATGTGAAAGTTTCATGCTTTAATTTTGTCATTTGTATGTGAAATTTACTAAATAGGACTTACGTGAGACAATTGTGAAATGTGATAGGTTAATTTTAAAGTAGTCTATTAATGCATGTTATAAAAAGGATGGACTTGTATGTCAAATATTCATTTTCTATGTAGTGGCTGGCCATGATGATGTTTTATATAGAATATATGTATTATTTATTAGTTAAATGGCTTTATAATTTATAATATTAAAAAAATAAAATAAGAGAAAAAGGGGTGATGAAAATAAAGTTTCATCTTTGTTCTTCTTGGCCGAATTGAAAGAAAGAAAATGGGGCAAGACTTTCGGTCATTTTAAGCTTGAGGAAGGTTAGTGAATTATGTTAGTTTTTGAAATTTTAAGCTTGTTTTAAGTTAATTAGTTAGTTTCATACTTAGCCCATGTCAAAACTTTGAAATTTGGGTGATGATTTGAGCATTCGGTTTTGGTTGATAAGGGAGGCGATTGGATTATTGTCTTTATGTTTTGATGAAGAATTGTTGAAGAGAAAAGTTTGAGTTAGTTAAGGTTATAAATTGCTAATACTCATATGTATAATAGCCGAATATGGATTTGCTTAATGACTTGAACAAATGCCGTTTGGGTGTTTTGAAATGAATAAATTAGATGTTTGATCATCTAAGGGTTCGGCATTGTGCATGATTTTTAAGAGTATGATTTTGAATAATATGAGTATTGGAATGTGAGTAATGTTATGCATAGGTAAAATTATTATGTTCAGCTTTGGTAGTATATATGTATAATTAATCCATTTTGCTAATAATATATAAAGTGATAACTAATAAGATTATTGATGACTTGTGTTTTATGACATTCGGCCAAGGACTATATGTGCTTGCTAATTCGGTTTAAGTGAAGTAAATATGACTGATGGATGTCATTAGGTTGTGGTTTATTACTGACTTGTTTTGGTTGTATAAATTATCTTGTGAATTGGTTTGGAAGTGGTAAATAATGAGCATGCTTTGTGGCCGTAAGGTTATTTTATAATGTGTCGTGACATTAACTTAGCTAGCCGAATTGATGAGAAATGAATTGGATATATATATAGGTAATATTGACAAGCTGCTTAGCACATAAGTTTTGTATATTGGTTCGGCAACTGAGTTAGAAAATAATTATTGGTAACATGGTAACTATGCACTTATATATATATGGTATCTTAAGCATATTTGTCCATTTGGTAAGGTTGGCTAATGGTTCACGTATGGATTATTCTATTCGATATGTGCATGAATTGAAGTAATAAGTTCGGTAATCAGCTTATGAAATACTTGTAATGATATATGCCCGGTTATAAGTTAAGCATTAGATAGTTGTGATTCATTGGATATAATGTTTGACTATTACTTTGGGAAATATATGAATGGTTGCCTATTAATTAGTTTGAAATGATTCATAATAAGTTGATATTCGTATATATATGGTTGAATTTATGTATAAGGTAGCATAATAAGTTATGTAAATCTTTGTTTGTACATGCGAATTAGATAGAGATTAAATAAGCATGAAATTGAGTCATGGCATATTTTATAAAATCTAATATGTATTAGAGCTATATATGATTGTCAAATGTGATTACTAAGAAGTAAAGTTGAGTAAGTAATTAAATAAATCTATTTGTTTAAATTAAGCTCAAGAGCAAAGAGGGTCGAAATCAGATAGGGGAAAAGAGAAAGCAATCAAGTAGCCTATCCGTAACTGTTCAAATATACCCGAGGTAAGTTTTGAGTAGTCACCTTTAGTATATACTTGATGATGCCTCGATACGTGTAAATTGGATGAATTGGGATCTTTTGGTTTTACTTGAATTAAGTTGTATGATAAATAACTTATTTATATGAATTATAGACGAATGGTCACAATAGGGTAAGTTTGAATGGTGAAAGGGATATGTGAGAATTATCTATGATGCTTGAACTGTAAGGTAAATGATGGTGCTCATATAGAGCTTAATTACGAATGTGGCAATGACTACTAATGTGATATGTTGAACGAGGTGTATTAATATACGATTAGATATGCATGATATTTGAAAATTATATCCGGACTTAAAGTCTGCAGGCTATATGCGGGAAATATATCCGGACTTAAAGTCCGCAGGCTATATGCGGGAAATATATCCGGACTTCAGGTCCGCAGGCTACATGCTAGAAATATATCCAGGCTTAAAGTCCCGAAGGCTTAGTCCTAGTGACTGGACTTGGGTTTTAAAACCTAGCAGGCTCAACGCCGGTGATTCGAGTAAGATTATGAATTCGAATGTTCGAGGTAAACCACTATTGATTATGTATGATACATTATGATGGCCAGGTACGTATTATGTATTCGTATGTGAATTGATTATAAAGTGAATTATTAGTATCAAAGAACAATATATATGTGTGGATGATTATTGTGTCTACGAATAAGAGAATGACCTATTCGGTCAATGTCATCATTATATGGAATTATGTGACTTAAATTAATTGTAAGAGTCATATAGTAGAGTGAAGTATGTGCTGAAGATTTCGGGACGTGTATGTGTATATATATATTCGGCCAAGTGAATTATAATTAGAATATGAGTTTTGTGATACTTAATGTTTGGTATAAATGATAAGTTTTAATTGTTTGTAATGCTCAAAACTTACTAAGCCTCGAAAGCTTACTCGGTTCCTTATTTCTATGTTTTATAGATTGTTTATTTTGGCCACCGACTTGGGGATCGTCAGCAGTTCATCATACTATCGACCTTTTTGGTACACTTATATTTTGGTCTAGATGTGGCATGTATAGGTTAGACTGTTGATAACTATGTTTTGTAACTGTAAATATTTTGGCCATATGAAAATGGCATTTATAACTTAAAAATCAATATGTATTCAGTTCGATCTCTGTTTTTGTTGATTGATAATGTGAATGAGAAATTTAATGTTTAGCTTGGTAATACCTCTTAGCCTAAATTGGGCGATTGAATTCGGGTTAGAGGTGTTACATGGGTTATTTGTGTGCTAGTGTAAGACATGTATGGGACATGCATCGGCCACATTATGAGAGCCAGTGTAAGACATGTTTGAGACATGCATCGGTGTTAAGACAAGAGCTAGTGTAAGACATGTCTAGGACAAGCATCGACCTAGAGATGTAAGCCAGTGTAAGACATGTTTGGGACATGCATCGGCTACGAGATGTGTCAGTGTAAGACCATGTTTGGGACATGTCATCGGCACGGATATGTGAGAGCTAGTGTAAGACCATGTCTGGGACATGGCATCGGCCTAGATTTTGAAAGTCAGTGTAAGACCATGTCTGGGACATGGCATCGGCTTGATGGATGAGCCAGGGTAAGACCATGTCCGGGACATGGCATCGGCATCATACCCTATGTTTGAGGCTTAATGAATATCCAATAGCATTCCAAATGGTTCAATGATGAGAGTTATAGTTTAAGTTAATCAAGAAAAGTATAACCATGTTGTGAGTGGTACAGGTACTTATTTGAAATGCATGAGTTGTGAGCACAATGTTTGCTATGTGAATTGTATTGGATAGTGATGAGTAAGTTGTGCTTATGCCTACTTTTGTGTTATAAGCATGGTGTTGAATGGTAAAGTTGTTGTTATATTTATTTGCATGCAACTTACTAAGCTTTATGCTTACTCTATTTCCTTTCCATTTTCTTATAGTGCCGCCTATTTAGCTCGAGGATCGTCGAACGTCGGTGGCATCAATCACACTATCACCCGAAGCACTTGGTATAGTTAGATCTTTCATTTTGATTATGGCATGTATAGGACCCTGACTTTTGAGTTTTGTGTCATTGTTAATTGGCCAAATGTGCTGACTTACTTTAGCATTTGATTCATTTTTGTATAAGGCCATGAAAAAATGGCTAATATTAAAAGTTTTTATGTGAATGCAAGCTCGTCTTCAAGAATGTGAAATTGTTGGCATGGTCGAATATATGTAATGTATATAGGCCTTGGCTATGGTTGTTTTGTTGTGGAAATCATATTAAGTTAAATTTTGATATGTTGGTTGTTGATAGATTTTGTTTTAGGGTGGCAAAGGCTTGGTAGATAGCCTTATATTGTCCACACTAGTAGACACATGGGCGTGTGTCTAGGCCGTGTGTGACACACGGTCAGCCCCATGCGCGTGTTGTTCGGTCGTGTGCCCCCTGCACGTAAAATTTGCAAGTCAGAATGCATGGTAGTAAACACAAGGGCAAAGACACGACCATGTGTCATAGCCATGTGGAGGACACAGCCTCTGACCACGGGCGTGTGCCTTGGCTGTGTGCCTCTTATTGGATGCTGACATCAGAAACAGAATGCCAAGGTTTTTAGACACGGGCTAAGACACAGGCGTGTCATGGCCGTGTGAGGGACATGGGCCATAGACACAGGCATGTGTCAGGTCGTGTGAATACCCTAGTAGGTTAGAATTTATAATTTAATTCACATGAGTATGGGACACGGGCGTGTCCCCAGATGCTTAGACCGTGTGTGTCACACGAGCCCTCAGCATGACCATGTCATAATGACCACACCGGTGTGTTGCCCTTCCACACGGGCGTGTGCCCTGTTTCAAGTGATATTTTCCAAAGTTTTCATTAGCGATCGAATTAATCTCAGACATTTTCCAAAGTATGATTTTGGGCCTCGTAGGCCCATATTAGGAATCAATGGGCTATGAAAGGAAAGTTTTAATTTGACCTAGTTTTTACATTTTAGAAAAGATTGAATGTATGTGTTTAAGTCAAGTAATGCCTCGTGCCCAGCTCCGGTCTCGGACTTGGGTAAGGGGTGTTACAGATTTCATGCTTACTAACAATTTTAACATGATAAGTAGTTGACATACCACTTTTGACCACAAACATCTAAGTTCAGTATGTTTCAAAATCTATAAGTATTAAGGGTCTCACCTATAGGGGTCCATTAATAAATCATACAAGGATATTTAGGTGAATACAAGTCATTCAAACAGAATACAAATAGTCATTTATGTGAATGTTTAGTATGATCTCCATTCATGTATAAAGATATTTAGGTTAGATAGGGCTTTTCGGCTTGTAACGTTCTGAGGCTTAAGATAGGTATGGAATTCAAAAATAGTAAGCACCCAAAGGTTACAAACACGAAAATAGTTTGACACATCATATTGATCCCTTTTCTTCCCTCATTAGTGACCTGTACTTGTTCACCGCCTTTTTTTCTCCTTCTTTCACCTTCCTTGTCTCTGCATAGGAAATCATATTACAACATGGTAACCACGGCTAGCCTACGAGTTTTTATGCACTAATGAATGAGTTTTCTTTTTTTTTTTTGTGACTTTGTCACTTACTTTTTCAACTCATCTCACTCAAGAATGCTTTTTTATTCAAGTACTTTTTCTACTCATATTACTTTTGTTTTGTTGATTTCTCTTTTATTTTGCACTTTTAGGCTAACCTATAGTTCCCACATAACACTAATCCTTCCTATTTCTCTTTGTTTTTACAAACTCTTCCTTAATGTATCTACTCAACCCTCAATATGTATGACTAGATGTCTATAATCATGTAGTACAGGACCAAAGAAAAAGGGTACATACAAGTTATCAGTTTTAGGCTTGGGGTTTGTAATGAGGGTCATCAAGAAGTGTCAATATCCTCAAAAAATGGTACTAAAGGTGAAATATAAATAGGATAGCTTTTTGGACTACATGTGATCCAAACAATGTCTTAGGTCATCCCTAAATATCTCATCATGCACAAATTTAATCAACCAAACAAAAACAAATTCAACCATTTATCATTCATACTAGCATGCTCATTTCCTTGTATTTTCTATATCACTTGGTACAAATGATGGCTTAATACCTATTTACAATGTAACATATAGAAATTTAGTAGTACAATAATCAAAACTTTAAAATTGCCTATCATCATGCCAAATTTATTCATAAACACAAGCAACCTATGTACATGGTCCTAACCAATCGTTGTCTTCAAGCTCAACCATACTGAAAGACAAAAAAAATCATAGAAAATTTAAAATTTAAAAAAAACCTATGATACCCCCCACACTTTAGTTGATAGAAAAAATCATAGAAAATTTAAAAGTTAAAAATAGCCTCGTCATCATCCATCTCATCATCCCTGTCGTCCTTCTATTCTTATCCTTTCTCTTTGCTTTCTTGCGCTTCTTCTTCTTGTTCCATATCTGTTGGACCAATATATCAGGTGTATAATCGGGGATTTAGATATTATTTTTCCTAGAAAACTGTTTAAAAATTGGTCTCAATTCTTGCATCCATTGAATCATCCAATCTAACTTTAAATGACTATTCTCACCAACGTCTTGTTGAACCCATGCCAACCTTTGTGACGAAGTGGGTGTAACTATCATTTGTTGTTATCGCTTAATCCAATCTTTTATCTTTTTAGCCTGCATCTCGATGTATTGTTGGAACAAGGTGTCCCCAATAATCCTTCAGGATAGATTCAAAGACAATTTAATGGATGTCATAGGTACGCCCAACTTTTTGCATAAAGCTGTCACTAGATGGGGAAAAAACATTCCCACATTCTGGCTACTAATGCATTTTCCCATGTTGTAGTGGATCCATTTGCCAACACACACCTACATTTTCTGCAAAATAGCATAAAGTAAAACTACTTTAAAGGCATTAACATTTTAAGCATTTAAATCAGGTACAATTTGTGTGCAAACAAACTGAATCCACATCTTCGCCTCAGGAAGCATGGTAACTTGATGAAAAGATACTGGCATATTGGTACCTGCACTATACTTTCATCCACCCCTTCCTTTAGTTAAAAAGTTTCTAATATTATCCATATCTATGTCTCTAAAATATTCTAAATCAGTTTAATCGATGAAATCATTCTCATAGTATAGAGAATTATAAAAGTAGCAAATTATTCGAGGGGTTACACGTACTTCTTTTTCCTCGCACAAGTATTATATCCCATATATGTCCTTCGGTATTTTTAGACTCGTGGTTCTGTAAAGATGTGTAAAATTCTTGAACAACGAGAACCTTGGCATTATCATTTGGGATCATCTAAAAACATTCCCATCAATGATATCTGACCAAAGGCGAAATTTCTTTACACAAAATTATCGATGGATCAAATCCCATCTCTTGAATCAATGTTTTTCCTTAAAGTTCATTAAAATACTTTTCAACATTCATATTTGGAAAAGTAGAAGGATTTTCAATCATTGATGGCTCCATTTCTATTTTTCGCCTAACTTTCCTAGGAGACATGATGTTTCAATCCAAATGACTTACTAAATAAATGATTCAATAGAACAGTAAAAAGTTTGAGTTTAGGAACCCTTAACCCTGAATGCATAGTCCAAGTTTGTTTAAATTCCTTGCTTACCCATAGTGCTCCCAATCCTTGTTGCTCCAGGTTTAATTAAAGAGTTTGTGAAAGGAAATTTAGAAAATTGAGGGTTTAAGGTTTAAGAGGTGTTGAGATCTTTGAGAGAGTTTGAGGAAGTAAGGGTTAAGAGGTGTTTTAATTAGTGGTAAATATAGTTTGAGGTTATAAAATTAGGGTTTTAAAGGGTTAAAAGTCGAGTAAAATTGATGTTTAAGCTGCCAAGCTGCGCAATGGGTTAGGTCAACCCTACAGAGCATTGTAGCGATGTTGTGACACAGGGGATCCGTGTTGCGACATCCCTGGCAAGATACCGATGTCGTGACACATCTGTCAGCTTAGAGGTCCTAAGAAAACTATCTGCTATGTCGGGAATCTCTAGTACAATGTTATGACACTGACTCTGTTTCGTCCCAAAATTCCTCTTTAAAGATGTTTCGGTGTAAAACTGAACATATATCAAATAAAAGTTAGAATCTAAATGATGGTGTTAGTTAAATATACAATAATTTACAAAAAATCATGCAGTCATTCACATATTTTAAGTTATAATACCATATTTATTTGGTAGTGTTGTCAATTCACCTATAGACGATCTCTTTATTCTATTAGTGTTAGTCCACCGCCCGTCATGCCATTTCACCTTTGCTCGCTTTTCTCATTCTTTGAATCTATTTATATTCTCTGCATTCACAAAGAGAAGTATCTTCCTTGATTCAGGAATGTTAGAAATAGATAAGTTTTTGCAATGTTCCTCTAATTTTCTCCTATCTTCCTCGTTCGGTTGATAGCCACATTTGAAAGTTTCAGTCTCACCATTAATTTTTATAGTTAACTCATTTTTCTCTAAATCAATGGTAGATCTGGAAGTGGCAGGAAAGGTTTTCCTAGTAAGATCGGTTTCTCACGATCTTTTTCAAAATCAAGTACTATAAAATCCACGGGAATAATAAAACTTCACACCCTGACTAACACATCTTGTAGTACTCCCTTCAGATGTACTGAAACCCTGTCAGCCAATTGTAATGTGATTTGAGTTGTTTTAAGATTCCCTAACCCAAGTTTTTCAAAAATTGATAAGGGCATTCAATTGATACTAGCTCATAAATCACATAGGGCTCTAGTAAAGTGAACACTCCCTATCTCTATAGGAATAGTAAAACTTCCCAAGTCTTTCAAATTTTGAGGTACCTGTCTTGAAATAATCACATTATAGGAAGCATTTAGATTAACATGTTCTCCTACATTGATTTCCGTATGCCTTATCATCATCTCATTTAAAAACTTGGCGTACTTGGGAACTTTCTTAATTAACTTGATTAAAGGTAAGTTAACATTTAAGGTTTTAAAAAAAAAAACTTACAAATTCATCCTCTTATCACTTTTGTCTTTCTTCTAATCTTAATGGGAATGGGACTTTCGTGATTTTGGCATCTTTAGGTGTCTCTTTTCCTGTCTTAGCCGCTGGTGCATTCTCCTCCTCTAGTTCAGGTCCATTTTCTACTTCTACGGAGCTTTCTTGAGGTTCATTAGTATTATCCACAGTTACCTCTAGGGTAGGCATTAATGGGCTACTCAGTATTTTGCTCGATCAAAGTGCAATAGGTTTCACATGCTCTTTACCTTCCCTCCATGGATTATCTTCTGTATTGCTAGGAATACCTGTGTCAATTTGTTCTTTGATGTTGCTCATCATGCTCATCAATTGACTCATTTGATCTTTGAGCTTAGCAAATGTTCTTGTTGATTTACTGCACTTAGACTGCATCTACTTGACTGTTGCTTTCATTGACTGCATCTCTCCCTTAATCCTATTTAGATGTTGAGCACATGCATTATGATCATTTGAGTTGATTCTATCCTGAGGTTTCTACAAGTAATGAGGGTGGTAATTAGTATTTTTAACATGATTTGAATTGTTACCTCCTCCTTGGTCTCCTCCCTATCTCAAGTTTGAGTGATCTCTCCAGCCGGGATTGTATGTATATAACTAAAGGTTTCCATTTGATTTGCCATTATTTGGTGTAGCAAATTAAACTAGTTTTCACATTTAATGAGCTTGAATACAAGCATTTTCATTATGTTTTAGTTAATTTTCTTTAGTTTTACTTACATTCAATAAAATGTGCATATCGAGTCTTTTAATGACTTTAAGGGTCGATTGAGGGCTAAGAGAGCTAACGTATTTCGTGAGTGTGCAGGAGACCATTAGAAGGCATTTCGGGCCAATACTGGATGCTATGTCGCCACATGGGAGATCCAATGTCACAACATAAATAGTAGAATATAGAAAGTGAGAATTTTCCTTCAATGCAATGACAAAGGCTGAGGATGTCACTACATACCCCTAAAGATGGCCACAGGGGAGCATATTAGTTTTTATGTCGGAACATAGGTCTTAGAGTGTCGCGACATCAACTCTATGATGAGAATAAAACACGAATTAGGGACATTTTGGTCTACATAATCGAATTTAAAGCTTGGGAACATTAGCTAACCTAGGGTTAAGGATGACGACTACCTGAAGGCTAACCTAGGGTTAAGGACAGCGGCTACCTAAAGGCTATAAATAGGATTTTTTGGCACACATTATGGACACCATTCCATTAGCTAAGATTCTATCTTAGGTTTTTAGATTTATTTTTTTGTTTCTCTTAGGTTTTCATAGTTTAGTTTATTTGTTTCTTCAAAAAATCTGATTATAAAGCAAGATTAACTTCTGTTGAATCGTATCATTCAATATCAATCAAGATTTCCTAAAATTTTCATTTCGCTTCATTCCCCATGATTAATTCTACCATTCTTTTCATGTTGCTTATTAAAGCCATGAGGAACTAATCCTTCTATGGGGGATTAGCTAGTGGAGGCATGATCTCTTATTGTTTTCTAGGGTTACTCAACAGATCAATTGTTTGGAAAAGGAAGAACGTGAAACAAACCCTAGGCTTGATAACCTTGGGAAGTCATCAAGGTGGGAATTAACCCAAAATTGGTATTGCCCATTCGTGAACACTTTTACCCTAAGCCAATTTAGGCTGTGAGGTTAGAAGATAAGTAGTTATTGTTGACTAATTATGTCAGCAGAAGATCGAAAGATCCAACTAGGGTAGCGACTAGTTGGTTGACGAGAAACTGATACGACAATTAATTGGGATTGCTGAAGCAAGCTAATCACCCTTTCTTAGTTTTGATTCATTCTATTTATCTTTATCTCTTGCAATTTTAATTTCTTTTTTTTTATGATATTTTTATTATTATTTTACAAACCTTAAAAATATTTCTTATTTACTCTCATATTATAACTGACCCACTTCATTATTTAGGTTAAGATTTATTTAGTACTCACCTCTCTTGGATACAATCCACGGAGTACTCACCCACTTCATTGTAAAATTTATATTACAATTCGACCCATATACTTGCAGATACTACCTCATAACTCTCTATTTTATTGCAATATTCACACTCTAGATGTTAGTACATCCAGAGGTGGTCACCACCCCTATTCCCGATATAATTCATATCCTCACTAGGATTATTGATATAATAGGATAGTGACTTGTCTCCTCCATGCATAGATAGTGTAGAAGAAAATTCGATACGGTTATGTCTATCCACTATTTTTTGATACTTATCATCCTCTTGAATAACTTTTACCATAGCGGGTTTCTAGCCATATGTGAATTGTTCAGTCAGCTACTGACAGGAGTTTAATGTCATATTTTCAATAATTTCGTACGCATCATCATACGTTATATTCATAAGGGCTCCTCTTGCTGCTCCGTCTAATCTAGATCATGTGTTTGCATCAAACTCGTTATAAAATACCTTTAATCGCATCCACTTAGGAAATCTATGGTACGAGCATTTTTGAATCAACATTTTGAAGCGTTCCTACACCTCATAAAAACTTTCTCCTTTCATTTGTTTGAAGACAACGATCTTTCTTCTTAGTTGGATTGCTTTACTGATTGGGAAAAATTTTTGTAAGAACTTTCTAACGAGTTCATCACATGGTGTGATAGACCCTGGTGCCAGCAAGTCTAACCAAGAAAATATGTTATCATTTAGATAAAAGGGGAACAATCGAAGATGAATGGCATCATCTGTGATCCCATTATACTTAAAAGTATCACAGAGTTGAAGAAACTATTTCAAATATTAATTAAGGTCCTCTGTCATAGTGCCCTAAATTGCAAATTATTTTGGATCATTTGTATCATCGTCAGTTTGATCATAAAATTATTAGTCGTACTCGCCAGTCTTGCTCTACTTTCTTGAACCGTGTCTAAACTTGGTAGGGCATAGTCTCTTATAGTTCTCTCATTCCGAGCAATATGCACATTTACAAGTAGCTGTTGTGTTGGTAGGTCTCCTAGAGCATTATCGTCAACGTCACCGAACAATAGATTGTCACATGGTATGTTAACTACAACGGGTGGTGGCTGTTCTTGCATCTGCTGTTGCTGTTGTCAACGATTCCTTCAAATTATTCTCTCTGGATCTATGGCTACTACAATAGGTGTGCCTCTATTGTGATTCATACACTAAACCCCAAAAAGATAATATTAGTAATAATAAAATATAATCGTATATATAGTTGAGAAATTTCCTAATTATTCTTTTAAGAGAAAAAATTAAAATAAATCCAGAGTGTGAATACTACACTAAAATGGAAAATTTCGAGGCGGTATCCGCAAGTATACATGTTAAATTGTAATATATTTTACAATGAAGTGAGTATACCCAAGAGAGGTAAGTACCAAATCAATCGTAACCAAACACTTAAAGATCTAATTAATACTTTTAAATCAGTTATAGTATGATAGTAAAATAAGAGATTTTTTTATGGTTCTTTTAATTAATAAAATAAAATAACATAAAAGAATTAAAATTTCAAGAGATAAAGAGAAATAAAGTGAATCAAATTTGAAGATAGGTGATTATCTAGCTTCAGCATTCTCAATCAACTATCATCTTGAGTTCTTTATCAATCAACTAGTTGCTACCCTAGCAAGATCTTCCGATCTTCCACTGCCATAATGAGTCAGCAAGAACTACTTATCATCCAACCTCACAGTCCAGACTGATTTGGGGTCAAGGTGTTCACGAATGGTCAATGCTAATTTTGGGTTAATTCCCACCTTGATGACTTCCCAGGGTTGTAAGGCCTAGGTTTTGTTTCATGTTCTTCCTTTCCTAAATAATTGATTCGTTCAATAACCCTACAAAACAGTTAAAAGATCATGCTTCCACTCGCTAATCCCCCATAGAAGGATTAGTTTCTCATGGCTTTCATAAACAACATGGAGTAGATGGAACAATTATTCATAATGAATGAATAGTAGAGAGTTTAAGAAAAGCCTGATCTATATTGACAATGAATGCGAATCCACAAGAGTTGATCTCTTTTACAACTCAGATCTCTTGAAAGAAAATAAAGAACAAAATAAATGAAACTCTGAAAACCTAAGAAAACAAATTTAAATCTAAAGAGAGAATCTTTGCTAATCGAATGATGTTTATAATGTATACCGAAGGAGCCTATTTATAGCCTACAGGTAGCCATCATCCCTAGCCTTAGGTTAGTTGACGTTCCTGAGCATTAAATTTGATTGTGTAAACAGAAAAACCCCTACTTCGTGTTTTATTCTACTCACGGAGTCGATGTCGCAACACACCAATGGGAAGCTTTTAGAGAGGATGAACGAGTTGTATTGATTCCTCCTGGCACTCCTACTAATTCAACCTTTGGAGAGGAAGAAATAGATGGTGGGGATGGAGAGGAGACAACTGTTAAATGATACTGTTGTTATTTTTATAAGGCAATGTAATTTGTACTTCAACTTATTTTATAATTACAGTCACCTTCAATTTACTTCTTTACTTACTTTCTTAAAGTAACTTTACTTGTGGCTTTAGTTCTTTAAGGTAACACGCTTCTTTAAAGAAAACTTAAAAGACACATTTCGTTAAAGATGCTTTACCTCTTTAAGGAAACACACTTCTTTAAAGCAAAATTAGATGATGTAGTTCTTTAAAGTGGCTTTACCTCTTTAAGGTAACACACTTCTTTAAAGCAAACTTAGACGACACACTTTTTAAAGTGGATTTACCTCTTTAAGGTAACATGCTTCTTTAAAGTGAACTTAGATAACACACTTCTTTAAAGTGGTTTTATCTTCTTAAGGCAATAACAAAATATGTATATATATGCATATATTTGAAAATTATGTATTAAATTAAACATAATATTTCTTTAAATGTCTCGCATTATATGTGCAAGGTACAATTTTATCATTCATGTCAGCTAATTTGTAAGTACCAAAGCCTAGAACCTCTATGACTTTGTATACTCCCCCTAAGTTGATGTCATTGTCCCTCTTAGTGTCGTTGGTTTACTTAGTTTGCGATTTTGCATCACTAAATCTCAAACTAGGAATTGTTTATTTCTCACCCTTGAATTATAATATTGAGTTACATTTTTATTTTTAGCCCCCAACCAAATCACAACTTGTTCACGAGTTCCTTCTAGAAAATCCAAATAACTTTCAATGACACATCATATCTACAACTAGATGTGTTATGGAGTCCAATTTCTATTAGGATTATTGCTTCTATACCAAACATTAAATGATTGTAGTTTTGTCTATCCCCATATAGGATGTGGTTCTTAAGGACCATAATATACCGAACTATACATCCACCCATTCTCCTTTAGCATCTCCTTCTTTCTTTTTTAATCCTTGAAGAATTTTCTTGTTGGCTACCTTTGCTTGTCCATAAGTTTGTGGCAATATACCTTTGCATTATCTTATTACTAAGTCAAAACTTATCATAACCATGAATTAAACAACTTAAAGTATTTGAAGTTTATTATAGGCATACCTAACTACTTTTTGTTGAAGTTTTATTTATGCTTTCCTATCATTTGGGAGTTCTCCTTCAACCAAATATTTGAGTATAAGTGTTATCCAAGTCTCACAATCATCATTTTCGCAATTTTTTTGTGCAAAAGTGTAATTTGGGTGCTCTTTGAATTCCAGCAAAAAGATTTCTTTTCTTTTGATTCTTTTAATGATGTTGCCAACTTGGAGAGAGCGTCTACTCGAACATTATCTATCTTTGGTACTTGTTGTTTCTCATAAGATTTGAGTTTAGATAACAACCCTGTAATACGCTAAAAACTTGCAAAGGCTAGATGAATAGGGTTACAAGATATACAGTAACTAGTGTATTATGAATTGAACTACCATTATATAGCACAATAAAATATGAAATAATAAATAAATAAATTATATTTGACTTGACACCAAGGTGTGATCTTTCAATAAATTTGGAGCACAAACTTCATACTCCCAAAGAATTGTTTGGCGACCAATTCAGAATCTGTGAAAATCTCGAGCTCTTTAAATGTCGATCTCTTTACTAATTCTATCCTTTCCAATAATGCCTTATATTTTGCAATATTGTTTGATACCGAGAATGAAAAAGTCAATCCATACTACCACTCCTCTTTGCCTTGAGGGTCTACTAACAAAATTCCACTTTTGCTTCACTGTTTTCCACATAGCCTTCTATATGTAACTTCCAAGGGAAGATGCAAACTTTAGGATTTTGAATTTGAGAATAAAATATTACTTCAATGGATTTATAAAATTTTCCTTTTGGTTGAACTTCAGCAGAAGTAGGTTCATTATATCTAAAATTGTTGGGAAAAGTACATTATGTTACAAAGTTTGCAAATATCTACGCTTTTACTATTTTTCTTAGAAAACATCTAGCCCAAATTCACTCAATTTCATACCCCACTTCAACATAAAACCCTGAACATTCACCTTATTTAAATTTTCCTTTAAAGGTTGGTTAGATAAGACAACTATTTAATGAGCCTGAAAATACTGTCACAACTTCCTTGCAGCCACCACCATTGCAAAGATTAACTTTTCAATTTGAGAATATCTAAGTTCAGTAGTTTGAAGCACCTTAGTGACATAATATAATGGGTTCTATTGATATTCCTCCTCTTTCACCAATATTGCATCTAGATATAAATAGAGAATATCTCTTGGGAGAGGCAAAGTTAACAAAGGAGATTCGTAAGATAAGTTTTTAACTGCTCAAAGGAGTTCTAACATTCATCAATACATGGGAATGGAGCCTTAAGGGTCTTGAAGAAGGGTAAACATTTATCAGCCAACCTAAAAAAAATCTATTTAGAGCAACAACCTTTCAATTAAGCCTCTAAATATTTTTTGTGTTTTGTGGTGGACTAAAGTTTAGAATGACATTTATATTTTTCGAGTTTGCTTTAATACCCCTTTCAAAAATGATGAAACCCAAGAACTTGCATGCTCTGTAACACCCTTCGCCCGTATCCGACGCCAGGACAGGGTTCGAGGTGCTACTAGACTTAACTCAAGCATAACCATATAAAACCGGGCCATAAAATTTCTTTTAACTTAAAACTCCTCGTTCACATGCATTATGTCCCTTAAACAGGCTCACGAGGCCCAAAACATACATTAGAGACGGTTCGGGACTAAACCAAGAACTTAAGAAAAGCTTGGAAAATTCATGCTTTAAGGCTCCACACACCCGTGTATGTATAGACCGTATGGTCACACACGCCCGTGTGGCTTGGGACACGTCTGTGCCGTTAGCCCGTGTGCAACACTGACTTTGAAACACGGCCATGACACATGCCCGTGTGTCCTACCCATGTACAACACTGACTTTAAAACACGGCCACGACACACACCCGTGTGGCCTGCCCCTGTACTAAATTGATTTTAAATTTTAAGTGCAGGGGACATACAGCCATAACACACACCCATGGGAATGAGTCGTGTGTCACACATGGCCTAGACACACGCCCTTGTGCCTTGCCCTTGTGGACAAAAGGAGGCCATTTTCCAAGCCATTTTTTCACCCATTTTCACAACCAACACAGGATCATTTCAATATACTAATTTCATCACAATAGACACAAATTCAGCCATAGAAAGAACATTATATGCAATTACCAAAATGAATAATAGCCATTATTCTAGGCTTGATACAAAATGAAGGGCTTTTGACTTAAGCCAAAATACATAACCAATTTCTCATTAAATCAAATATCCTAGTCTAACCCTATACATGCCATACTTCAGAAGAAGATTTGTACTATACCAAGTGCTTCGATTGATAGTGTGATCGATATCTCTGACTTCAAAGGATCCTTGAGCTAATTAAGTGGCATTGAAAGAAAAGAGAAAGGAAAGAGAGTAAGCATAAAACTTAGTAAGTTGCATATAAATAAATATACAACAACAATTTCACCATTAGTCATCATGCTCATAACTCCAAGGTAAGTATAAACTTAACTTACTCATTACTGTCTACTCAAGTCACATTTTCTAATTTGAGCTCATTACTCATTGATTACCAAATATGTACCTGTATCACTCACAACGTTATTATACTTTCCTTCATAAATCACTTTCATAACCTTTAAAATTTAACCCTTCGGAATACTACTGGATATTCTATAAGCCTTAAACATGGGATAAGTTGCAGATGTCATGTCCCGGACATGGTCTTAACTGGCTATCATCATCGAGGCCGATGCCATGTCCCAGACATGGTCTTATACTAGCTCTCGCCTATGCGTGCTGATGCATGTCCTAGACATGTCTTACACTAGCACAACTCTTAGCCGATGCATGTCCCAGACACGTCTTACACTGGCTATCATCGTCGAGGCCGATGCATGTCCCAGACATGTCTTACACTAACGCTCATTCTCTACTCTAATGCCATGTCCCAAACATGTCTTACACTGGCACACAAGTAATCCATATTTTATGGCATGAATATCCGGTTTGTTTCCTAGGGTTCCAACTAGATCTTTCTACTATCTCAATCATTAATATGCATTCTCATTTCACTATCTAGCAATTCATGCTATGTCAAATCAATGACAATTCAAATACATGCATTAACAATGTAATCGTATTATTTACATACAACTTACCTCGGTTTACAAAATGTACTTGACTAGTCAGTTTAGTTGAATTGCTTGGCTTTTTCCTGGTCTAGGTTCGGTTTTGGAAAATCTTGATCTATATTAACAAAATGCACTCATTTAGTCACTAATTACAATTAGGAAATCATAAATTCACATCTTTGATAAAATGACCATTTTGCCCCTAGACTTTGGCAAAATGATCATTTTACCCCTATGCTCGAAAATCGATTTTTATCGAATTTGTTCATATTTCAAGCCTAGCCAAACTCTTTTTACTCTTATAGAAACCCCAAAATTTCACTATTTCACACACTCATTACTTATTTTGCAACTTATGCAAAATAGTCCCTTTAAGTGTTTTCATGCTAACACCTTTCACAAAAAAATTGTTTATAACACAACCAAGACTCATTTTCTTCCATAAAAACTCAGAAACCCACACAAATCCTTTCATGGAAAAATCCTAAACTCTTGATCATTTTTCAAGATATCACTCTCATTTGAAAGCCCATGCTTCAAGGGTCTTAAAAGTACAAAAATATTTTAGAAAACCATTAGAATCACTTACTTGTGAGTGCTCCAAGTTGCTGCAAATTTTTGAAGGTCAAAACCCCAACAATGGCTAATATTTTCGGCTAAGAAGAAATGGGAAATAAGGTGATATCATTTTCCTTTTTCTATTTTCTATTTTAGTCAAATTTGGTCACCTAATCCCACCAAAAATTAAAATTTTGAGCACACATGACTCCTATGGTCGGCCACCCTATTTCTTGGGGTCTAATTGCCCTTTAAATACCCCAAAAAATCATAATCTCTAGCTATTTAACACATTTGAGGTACTAAAATTCAACTTTTTCCTTTTATGCGATTTAGTCCTTTTTCGCAATCGGGCTTCCAAACATTAAAATTAACTCCCCAAATTTTTCATGCACTAATATAATCTTACTATAACCTCATAGTAATAATAAAAATAATTTCCCAACTTCAGATTTGTGGTTCTGAGACAACTGTTCCGACTAGACCCTAATTCAGGCTGTTACATGCTCCAAACCCAAAAGTACACTTATTGTGGTTTAACTTCATGTTATACAGTTTGAGAACATCAAAAGTTTCTTATCAATTTGCCAAATGTTTTTCAATTAAATATCACTTGGTTAGCATATCATTAACATATACCTCAATTTTACGACCAATTTATTACTAACCAGCCTCTAGCAAGTTGCTCTAACATTTTTCAACCCAAATTAGATAACTTTATAACATAACAAACCATATTCAGTTATGAAAGTTGTTACTCTTGACCTTCTAGGGCCATATTAATATGATTATATCCTGAAGAAGTATCTATGCAGCTCATATATCTGTGATCTATTGAAGCATCGACTAACTTATCAATTGAAGGTAGTGGGAAAATATCTTTTAAACATGGCTTCTTAATATGTGTAAAGTAAACACACATTCTCCACTTTCTATTAGATTTAAATACCAGGATAACATTAGGAACTCATTCAGGGTATGAGACCTCCCTTATGAATTTCATTGCTAAGAGTTTTTTTTTTCATTTCTTGTTTGATTTCCTGATCTTCACTTCTAGGAACTTTCTTTTCCTTTGTTTTACTAGCTTCTCTTTAGGATTAGCATTCAAAATATGTTTCATAACTATAGGATGAATTCCTACCATGTCTACTATGTACCATGCAAAGATGTTCGCATTATTCCTTAAAATACCCATCAATGATCGTTTCTCTTACTGTGACACCCCTAATTTGACCCTAGTCGAAAAGTGGTTTCGGGACCACAAAATCGAGTCATACAAATAATTAGCCATCATATTTTATGTTTATTATATGTGAATATGAATGTGTGAAAGTTTTAAGCTTTGATTTAGTAAATTGCATGTGAATTTAGTTAATAGGACTTATGTGTGACACTTTTGAAATGTGATAGGTCAAAACATAAGGATCTATTAGTGCATGTAATAAAAAAGGTGGACTTGCATGTCAATTTCCCCCCTAATTAGTAGTGGCCGGCCATGACAAATAGGGTGGACAAAGTGTGATGGGCAAAACATGTCATAACATGTTATGTTGGTGTTTCATGGGAGGAATGATAAAATAAGGAGCATGGTAATAAAATAATGGAAGGGAAAATGATGAAAACAAAAAAAAGGCTTCATCCTCTTTGTTCTTCTTGACCGAAAAAAAAATGAAAGAAAGAAGAAATATGTTTTGAGGATTTCGGCAAGATAGCAAGCTAAAAATTTGAGGTATGTGCATTCGATCATAGAGAAAATTGAATCAAAAGTTGGTTGATCCTTGTCCTCCATTGCTGTAGCCTAAAGGGAGGGAGAAGAAAGTTTGGTTGCCTTGATTTTTGGCTTAGAAGATGGCTAGAATGAGGTATGTATTGAATGATTCTTGAAAATCTATGCATGTTTGAGATGATTAGTTCAAACTCTACTTATCCCATAGATTAAACTTAGAATTTTAAGGTTTGGAAGAGGTAAGTACCTTGAAATTCTTGGAAAATTATGTATAAAGAAGGTGGTTAGTTCAAGTTCTAATCATTCAATGGCTTGTTTATTTTGTTAAGTTCGGTTTCAAGGTTTGATCAAATTATGGTTATATTTGACATGGTTGGTTTATTTTGTTATGCTTGTTATATGATAGGTATGATTTGTGTTTGGGTGATGTGTATGTGATATTGATTATATGATTCGAAAATGAGATATGTTAATGATGAAATATAATCGGCCATGGAAGTAGCTCATTTTGGAAGTATGATTTGTGGTATATTTTTTTGTGGTTGATTATAAAATTTGGCTTAAGTGAGGTAATTGGTAAAAGATGTGTTTATGATATAATGCATATGCTTTCATAAGCTAAGTTATGTATATGTGATATCTTGCATATTGGTTGTTAAGTTACATGCTTGAGTTTAAAATGTGCCGTATATGTGGTTTATGAATTTGGTAAATGATAGATTGATATTTTGGATATTTCATTAGTCAAGTGATATTGTAACTATTGTATGATTTGATTCGGCACTTATGTGTAAAATTGGTAGTTATTATTTTGGTAAAATGTGAAAAATTTGGTAAGACCAAATTTTATACTTAAGCTTAAGTGAAGTTGTTAATGCTGTATATATTAACGATTAATAAATCATGTGGTTTGGCTTGACTTAGTAAATAGTGAAGAAATGCATATTTATACATAGTGTTTATGAAAGGTAGTTTTATAAATGTGATATAAGTATTTTGTTTGTAAATGAGTAGTAAATATGTTAAGAATGGTTCTAAAATGTATATGGATGCCGTGTGATTGTGTTTGATTGGGAAGTAAATTGTTTGATTTAGCTCAAGAGCTTACAGGATCAAAGTCGGATAAGGGAAAAGAGAAAGTAAACGAATAGCCGTGGATATCTAGTCGTCGACCACTTCCGAGGTAATTTTTAAGTGATTAAACGTTGAGTAAATTCAATCATAATATGACATAATGAGTTGATTTAATAAGATATGATGTGGCCATGATATGTCTTAAACTCAAATGGTAAGTTCATAAGTGTTTGGACTTGGAAATTTAAGAGCAAATTGTAATAATTTGCTTTGGACAGCAGCAGTAACGTGATTTTAGAAAATCACTATAAATTGTTGGTGTGGAATTATAGGCTGAATAAAATATGTAATCAAAGCTTAGTTAGTCTAGTTTCTTATAAAAGAGACCGTGGAAGCAAAGAAATTTCCTATAAAGAGATATTTAAAGTTGTGTGAGACAGTGTCAGAATGACTCCGAAATCCCCTGTTCTATTTTTAGAAAATCATTATAATTTGTACAAAAATGGTTATAAGATAATATTTATATGCTTAGACTCCTTAATGAGTCTAGTTTCAAATGAAATTAAATAGAACACATTATGAATTCTGTACAATGAAAAATTTGACTCGTAGTGAAGAGTGGTCAGATTAGTCAAACAGTGAAACAGGGGAAACTTTAAGAAAAATCTGGTATTGAATGGCCAAACCAAAAATTCTGAAAATTTTATGGATGGAAGATATATGAGTCTATATTTATAGAAAATTAACGGCAATTGATTTGGAGTTTTGTAGCTCCATTTATAAATAATTCAGTGACTATTTCTCAGGAAAAATAGCTTGTGCTGAATTTGAGATTATGTTGTAAACCTTGACAAAACTTGTTTTAGTTGCTCATAAGCTATTGATTAAACCCACACGTGAATTCTAAATTGTGATATTGTAAAATGATATATGAGTGATAGATGGATCTTTGATATTAAAATTTGTGAAATTGTAAGTTCATAAGTATTTGAATATGAAATGATAGTATGGCATGAAATTGAATTATTCATTGGAAAATGATAGATGTAGATTCAGCCAAGACAAAGTGTATACGTGAAAGTATATGTGGTATGTGAAGTATATTTGGATAATTGTGATGTGGATACATGAAAATTTATATTTTGATTTGGGATTTTATGTGATGAATGTGAATGTGCATATATGAGATAAGGCCGAATGGCCAATGTGATGAATGTGAACATGCATATATGTGATAAGGCCGAATGGCCAATGTGATGAATGTGAGCATGCATATGTGTGATAAGGCCGAATGGCCAATGTGGTGAATATGAACATGCATATATGTGGTAAAGCCGAATGGCTAATGTGAAAAATGTATGAGAAATGTATATGTGGTAAAGCCGAATGGCTAATGTGAAATATGTATGAGATATGCATATGTGGTAAAGCTGAATGGTCAATGTGAAATATATATATGAGATATGTATATGTGGTAAAGCCGAATGGCTAGTGTGAAATATGTAGGCGATGTGCGTATATTGTGGCCGAACGACCAATGTGAAAGGTGTGTATTATTAGATATTCGATGAGGCAAATGAATTACAAATATGACAGTCGATGTGAATGTTGCAACATGTGATTAAATGTACATGAAACTTGGAAATATATTCCGGGTAAGACCCGATGACTACGTGTGGAGATTATGTCCGGGTAAGACCCGATGACTACGTGTGGAGATTTTGTCCGGGTAAGACCCGATAACTTCGTGTGGAGATTTCGTCTGAGCTAAAGGTCTCACCGATAATCCGAGTAGAGGTTAAAGCTATAAGACTTCGTAATAAGAATTGCTTATAAATATATTCAATGCGAAAGGTTAAACAGGTATGTACTCCAAGTTTATATGTGAGCTTGATTTGAACTAAATCATAAGGTAGTTATGTGATGCATACGAGAGCAATCTATGAGACTATTCCTATGATTATGTGACATCGGATCAGTGTGAGAGGTTATGTGAAATCATACAATATATTTATGTCACATGAGCTCACTTTTATGTGAAAGTTTAACTGCCTATTGTATATGATGAGTTATGCATATTCGGTAAAGGGATGGCATGCCCGAAGGAAGAGTGAAATAAAATATACGAACAACTATGTTATAATTTGATTGTTATCTGTTGACATTGCTTAAAACTTACTAAGCATTATAATGCTTACTCCGTTTACTCTGTTTCCTCTGTTTTATAGATCTCATTGCAAAGCTACAGGCTCAGGGATCGTCAGCAACTAGTCACACTATCACTATCCACCGCTTGTTACTGTTATGTTTAGAATTATTTTATGGCATGTATAGAATAGACTAGTGGCGGAAGAATATTTTTGGTTAATGTATATAAGCCATGCGAAAATGGCATCTTTTAAATGTTTACTTAGTGAAGTTTAAATTTTACCTCTGGTTGTGCTTAGTACTTATTTAAATGAACGATCTTTATTTCAAGAAAAAGTTCAAAATTTTACTGTTCTGACATGAGCTACAAGTCCGGTAATGCCCCTTACCTATTCTGGCGACGGTTACGGAATAGAGGTGTTACACTTACTTTGACAACATAGAGGCTATCTTTGTAGTTCACTGAATTAACTTTCTTGTTGTTTGTTTATGAAACTTCATGTGCCCTTCACCTACTTGGTTGGAAACTTCAATTTCAAGCAATAAGTGGCTACCACCGTCTTTTTTTTTTTATTAATGGCCTACCAAAAATGTCATTGTAGGCTATTAGATGATTCAAAACTAGAAACTTTACCATTCCAGTAACCATTTTCTCATTATCACCTATTACCATTAGCAATACAGTTGACCCTTTAACTTCAATCGATTGATTTTTGAACCCATAAATTAGGCTTTCTCTCTTTAGGTATGCCTTAGATAATCCCATTTGCTTGAATCCTTACCAACTAATAAATTTAACAAACACTTCTAGTATCGATTAAAATCCTCTTAACTTTAAATCCTACAATTATTATCAAAACTACTAACAGATCATTACTTTCCAGATCATTCAAATTTGTTTCACCTTGATATGAGAATCTAACTCTCCACGGTTATATCTATCGAGGTTTCTTTGCTGATGTATTTACAAATATCACACTGTGTAAATGAGCTTTTCTCTTAGTCTTGGATCTAGCCCATTCTTCATTAGTGCCAATTATCAAATTAATAACCCCTTTTGGGACCTATTTACCATTTTCTTTATTTCTTCCATGTGAACTTAAAGCACCATCATCTCTATTTTCGTGACCATAATGTTGCCCCTATCTAGTAACAAATCGTTGCAATTGTCCTCTACAAATTGCAGACTCAATAACATCTCTCAAATGAATGCAATCATCTATTGTGTACTCACTGTCATGATAGAAACCACATACATCTATTGAATTATCCCTATGAATGTTAAGTCTCAAAAGATTTAGAGGTTGCAAGATTCTATGATGCTCTATTTGACTTAAAATTTGTGTTGGAGTCGTTGTCAAGTCATCGTAAGAATAAAACTGGCTATGTGGAGCCCTTTGCTATCCTCGTTAACTTTGTTGATAGCCTTTATATGTCCTCATCTTTCCTTGGTAGCTTCGAGATTCATTGGAATGGTACCCTTGATACCCCCCAGGTATGAATATTGAAAATGAGTTCTCCCAAGTCTATCATGCAATGGAGGTTTTCCTCTTTGAGAATTGTGAAAGTCCCCTAAAGTTTCCGCACTAGTTCGCTATACTTGCAGCTTAGCTTTTTTTTATTCATTATTTTCAGCGAAGACGTAAGCCTTCTTATATAATGTTGAAAAATTGGCTGAAGGCTTATCAATTAAATTATATTTCAAAAACTATTGTCTTGTTCCAGACATGAAAGCTTGAACAACAAATTCTTCAGGGACGTCTTTTGTGACCATAGTTGATGCATTGAACCATTTCAAAAAATCTCTTAAAGGTTCATCCTTACATTGCTTAATGGACATAAGGTAAGCAAAAGATTGTTCCAATGTCTTATTTGCCAAGAACTTGCTAATAAACAAGATTACCAACTTCTCAAAACTCATAATGGAATGTTGTGGCAATTACAAATACCACGCCTGGGCTGAGTCTTTAAGTGACATTAAAAATGACCTGCACTTAACATCATTCGAAGCCCAAAATGTTTTCATGTGATTCACATAATCTGCTAAATGGTCTTGAGGCTCTCCTCAACTATCATACATCATTTTAAGAAATTTAAATTGGGGAAAACATGATGTTGCAATATCTTTTTAGCTAAGGGTTCATTTTTATACTACTTCACTAATCCATAGGATTCCATTTTTTGAAAACCTTGTAAATGTCTTTCTAACTTCTCTACTTTTTTTTCCAAGGTATTTTGACTGGCACATTTCTTACTTTTATCATAATTCTCATCATAGCTAGTATCGCTATAATTGTATCGATGGTTACGTGCAAGTGTATATAGTCATAAAAGTAATAAGTAGTAAGTAAAGAGTTATCATCTCCACAGGGACTGTTGTGTAAATTATTTTCAAAGTCAACTACAACACAATTTGGTAGAGAACAAATAAAAGATAATATTGTTAAGAGTTGAATATTATAATATGGATGTAATCAAAATTCAAATACACACAAAATAAAACAACACACATTACAGAAGAATAATCACAACAGAAAGATGAAACACAAGATTTAATAAACATAACATGAATAGACTAGAACAAGTATTTCACTTAACAAAAGTTTATTAACAATTATAAGAAGAATATCATGAAAGGATCGTGGCAATATCAAAAATCATTAAACCCAATTTTAATTGAGGTATAGGCTTCTGTTGAAGTCTTATTATGTCCCTAAGTTATTCTGTATATGTCTATGTCAAACTAACCTAGAAATAACCCTTTTGGGCATTTTATATAGTTTATTCATACAACAAACATCTTTCAATACCGACATGATATGCACCATTTAGGTCTTTCGCCTATTAACCATTGCCTATTTTCAAATTAAATAGTTAATTCATTAACCTACACATATTAGGCTTACATTTACAAGTATTAACATGAATTAAACCTAAATGAATGAAACAATCATTTGCACGAAATATTCACAATACAAAAACCAATAAACTTAAATCATGATTCATACTTATTCTAAATAAACTCAATTAAGTCATGTAATATTAAATTGAAAACATAAAGATGAGATGTAAACATGTCTTTCAACAAAGAAAGTAACAAATAATAATAAAAAGAAAGGGAAGAAGAGTACCTGAAGGGGTTATCCACAACTATTTCACAATAAAAAGATAAAATAGTTGAACTGTAGGGGGTTATCTGCAACTACTCATTGCAACTTCCCATGGTGGCTCTCCTCCTCTTCTTTATGTTAAATCACATGTACCCTCTCAAGTCATTCTTTCTGGCCACTCTCACTTTTGGAAAGTGTTTTGCCTTATTTTGGGGCAAGAAAATGCTCAGCAAGCCATAAGGAAACAAAGAACACTTAAATGTTTTTTTCTCTAAAAATTGGTGTGTTTTTCTGATGAAATGAATGCCTCATTTTATAGTTGTTAAGCTCCAACGTCCCTTTTTTATTTTTAGTAAGGGAATAATTGATTTTCTCCCTTAAGTGTGTCATCCCATGATGTGTGGAGGAATAGGTGGCGGCATGCTATTTTTAGATAGTATGGTTGCTTAATTTCCTCCTTTTTGTGGCTGACCCCTACTTGGTGGAAAGGTGAGTGGTTTGACTGTGATTTTTAGCAGTAGTGTGGTCGGTTGAGGCTTGAATTAAGGGGAAAGTTTGCTAATTTTTTTTAAGAAAAATAGAATTAAATTTTCTATTTTTGGGAGTTGAATGGTTAGCCTTTGATAAGTAATAAGGAAGTATAGATAAGATGGTTAATTTTGGGATATTTGGATGCTTGAATCAAGAGAAGATCCCTTTGATTCTATCATGATGTTTTCATATTTGATTCATGAAAATTGGGTACATAAGATGATATGTGGATGGTTTTAGGCCTCCTTTTAAACAATTCTAGGCCTTTATGTAATTGGGTCTGGAATGAAGTTGCTTTGAAGCCTAACGTGACTGAATCTGGAAACTGCAAGTTATACCTGTTTAAACCCAAAAACAACCAAATTTCTTCCATATTTTCCCTTAGCTCAATTATTCATAAAAAAAACATGCATTTAGCATAAATTTCATTAAGTTAACACATTTCCATAGAAATCACAAAATTAAGCATAAAATCACAAAAAAAAGTTATTTATTTACTCAAAATTTGCATAAATTGCATATAATAAAGTGTTGAATATCAATATATTTAGAGTTTACAATAATCCATCTCAACATCCTCTTCTACTAAATTTTCATTACCTTGGTTTGCATGTTGTCAATCGTGTGGACGGATTTTTCCCTTCTACGCTTGGGATTTTGCTCATGATTCATATTGTTTGCCCTAAGCTCCTTGATGAGCTTTTCATTTCTTTTATTTGTCTTCCTTTGCCTTTCCATTTGCTCCTGGGTAAACTTTTTTTGCTCTTTGTATCTCATTTGTTAAGAGAACATTCTCTTCCATAACTTTTATTCTCTCTTGCATGACTGGATAGTGTTGATTACCAGATTGGTGATGTTGGGACCCCTAGTTTGTTAGTGATGCTCTAGCATGGTACTAACTTTTGGGGTTATAATATTATAACATACTAAACTCGACCTTGTAACAAGATTCCAGTATGGTATGACACTACCTAAAATCAAACTAACTTCAAGAGATTTTGGCGGAAGCGTTACAAATTTTTTACAAGTTATAAATATACAAAATATTATAACTATTGATTTAATAAAGTTTTAATGAAATCATTAATAGTTTATAACAACGATCAAGCCATATGATGTATAAGTTCAAATAGGCAACTTCATTAATCAAAATATAATACTTTAAGTTAAACTTTAATATTTAATAAAGATCTCAAAGAAATATAGTCTGATTAGAACAAGAGTTCCTTTTACAAATCATTTCAAAAATAAATTTATGCATCAGCCTCACAAGTCATGCATATACAGAACAAAATAGTCAGCTCACAATAGTAGCAACACTCTAGCATAGTCCTTCTAACAAGTCTTCCTTTAGTCAACAAGCCGAATAAGGAAAAGGTAATAGAGTAAATTCATAAGAACTTAGTGAGTTCCAAATAGAAATCATACATAATATTTATGATATTACAACTGAAACCTTTCTAATAAATTTACAAACATTCACATAGTACACCCAATAGCATATACAGAACACAAGCAAACTCATTATGCCAACTTACTTATGATTTGGGCGTATACTGTACACCAACTTAACATAACTCAAAAAACTCATCTTCATGCTAGCCACGTACCCATAATTCAAAATCAGAGGCATATCTTTAAGTCTCATTTACATACATACCCCCCTTAACTCATCATATTATTTTCATTTAGAATAGCATGTTTTATCGTGATCTACCAATTCGGTTTGTAATATATCTGCTGGAGGCTACACAAACATATCTCTTCATATCCATCAACACATATCAGATCATTTAGTATCATACATATTAGAAGCATATAGTAGTGGCTTAAGCACGAAGAATGACGCTTAATTCATATCACAGACATATTGAACTCAAACTGATGACTTTGGATAACCATTATCCATATATACACTTTTCATTTATTACAAATGAAGAATACTTACCTTGCAAAAAATTATAAAATAAAGAAACTTACAACACATGAAAGTAAAAAGGAACTCACTAGAAATTCTAGCACAATCCACATAGCAGATCATTTGCCTTTATCACTTGGACCTTTGAGAGATTTTTTAGCTAAAATATAGATAATTAAACATATCATATTATCAATCTATCAAATATGATCATGCATGCAAAAATCAACAACACTTAATTTAGAATCCAGAAGTTTCTTTCCTTACACACCATTCTAACATCTATGCATGCAGAACAAAGAACACGTAAATGACTTTGAGGATAACCTAAGGTTTATCAGTAATTACCAGTGAGCTGGTACTAATGTATAATTTAGTTGAATATTGTGAACCTTACTTCAAAGAGGTTTTTCGAACTTAAGTTTTCAAAGAGTTTTAGAGTAAATCAAGAAGGAAGATGAAAACGTAAAAGTGTTTAGAAAGACCACCGCTATCCTAATATACTTAAGCACGGAGACAAGGATTAGTGGGAGAACAGATAATTCCACTAACATTGTTGATTCTCGTGATTAAGTGCATTTAACATAATTTACATCTTTTCATCTACAGTAGTCTAGTTCTGTTCTAACTAAATCTCACTTAACTAACCAAATTATTATACTAAAATAATAAACAAATCTAACAACTACGAACTTAATAAGTTCACCCAAAGTATCTGGGTTGGGCAAATACTTAATAGAACAGTTCCCCAAACCATAAACCTCGCCAAAACATAAGAGTTCACTAAATGGCGCAATAACATAATTCTATACTTATCCAATCAAACACTTTACTTACTCATATCTACCATTATTTTCGCAACTCTACGCCAAATAGTAACCAGATATAAAGACTTCATCAGGCAGGCTGTTACAAATTCCATGTGGGGTATTTGTAAAAATGGTGGTATAATTTTGTTGGTAAGGGTTTTTTTTATTTTGTGGGTTGCCTTATTTTGTGAGGGATATTGTTAACGAGCATGCAATGAATCCTTGTTCGATTTCCTAGCCTGCTCCATATTTTCTCCAGTATTATGACCAATGGGGTCTGCCACTTGATCATTAGTGGGGTCAAACTCAGTACTAGGAGGATCATTGGTACCTAAATATGGCATGCCTATCCATTCTCACTACACCAATTGTTAAATAATGAGGTGAACAAAGGAAGAAGATGAAGGTGGAATTAATAGAAAGAGTCTAAAGGTTGGAAGGAAATCATGGTTTTGTAAAGAGAGTTCAAAGATTCTACAAAGGGAGAGTGAATATAAGAGAGAGACTCACATGAACTTTTTGCATGACACTTTTATAGTGGGGGACAAACTTAGCTACTTGTCCTTAGGTTGTTGATGTGGAAGTCTTATTTGATGCCTTTGGTAGTGACGGTGATATGGCGTCCTAGGATGAGACATGTTAGGATGATTAGCAATCAATTACTCTGGGGCTTCACGTGGTCCTTATATAGCTTTAGCAAAGATACATAGTTTTGAAGTTCGCTAAGTTATGGTTCACGAACCATTTACAAGGTCCGCAAACTAGTTGTTGGTCTGCGGTATCATTGGTTCCATTAGGAGACATGTGTCAAACTCTCTATGGGTGCTCTCAGAGGTTCACTACATAGGGTATAACAAAATTCAACTTTACCTTTTAAGATAAGGCTTCGGTAGCTATAATTTATATTATTAAGGTTACGTTTAGTATTGTTTTTAAAAAGACACTTTTCAATACATAAGTAATGCTAAACAATACTTTTGAAATGAGAAGTGTTTTTCAAATTGGAAAGTATTTTTTAAAAACTACAATTTATAACTTTTGGTTTTTGAAAAATAAGTTTTGATTTCTATTATCCTCATTTATGATTCAACAAAAGTGGGTTCCTTTCATTTTCCTTTTAATTTTTTAAAAATATATAATTTTTAAAGTTATGTAATTTTAATATCTAAAATATAAGTTATATATTTAAATTAAATTTTATATTGATTGTTTAAAAAATATTTAAAACTTATATTTTATATATTAAAATATTGATGAATTATAATAAAGTATTTTTATTTTTATACTAATTTAAGTTGATATATTCCATATATTATAATATTAATGAATTTGAATATCATTTAATGCAAATTTTCTATATTACAACATTATGTTTAACATAGACGATTCACTTTTGGGTTAGTATTTGGTAGGGGTGATATCCGTTCGACTCGGTTGGGTTTTTTAAATTTCTTGAATTATCCATCATAATATGATTCGACTTGGTTCTATTCTTTATTTTTCCATATTAAATTTTTGTTTTGGTTTTTAGACTTATTTTGATAAAATGAGCTTTGCTTTATGGCTTTTGAATATTATTTCACAAAATTTTAAGGTCTTTTTTCATAACTATTTCTAAAAAACAAGAATTTTCAAGAATTTTTAAATTATTTTAAATGTAAAATTTTGTTTTTAGATAATAAAAAATAAAATTAATTATATATTAATAAAAACTAGAATTTGATTTGGTTATGGGTAACCGTAATTTTTGAACTTGCATTCCATAAACAATCCAAATATCTCGGTTCGGGTCGATTTTTTGTTTGGTTGATTTTTTTGCTCAACCCTAGTTTTTGGTACATTGACAATGTACTTTTGTTTTATTATACAAGCAGCTTTAAAAAATTGTCATGTGGTTCTTTTTTTAAAAAATATATTTTTAATATTTTACTATACTTTATAGAACACTCATCAACACTTTTACTCTATTTATTAAAACTAAAAACTCCATTAACAATATACTAAATAATTTATCATTATTTAAAAAAAAACCTTTTTAACAGCAACATCAAACTTTTTAAAAATATATTTTTTTAAAAAATCATAGTTGTGAATGAGAATGGTGGAGGTTGCACAATGACAATGGATGAGGTTCCATAATGTCCATTAAACATTTAACCATCTTTATTTTTCTGTATATTTTTGTTTTACCTTTTCCAAATTTGACATTTTCTTATAGCTCCCTTTTGTAAATCTTGTAGAAGTTTTTTTGTATAAGAAAAAAACTTATTGAAGTGAAAAGAAAAAGAAAAGAAAAAAGAGTGATAAAAAGGAGTAACCACAAAAACATCGAATGGATTCACAAAATGGAAAATTAAAAAGAAACGTTGATTAGCCATTTCACGAACTAACAAACTAAAGAAAGGATAAAAAAGAAAAAGAAAGTTTGTTTCTTTATGTGAACGGCCCATGTGGGTTGGTGGAGCCATGAAAACTATAAAAACAAAAAAATGGGATTCCACAAAGACTTGGGCGTTCTTTTATCCCCTTAAATTTCATGATAATTACAATGTGCACCTTGCAACTATCAATAATTAACGTTTCTAAATCCTTGACATTATTGACCTTCTTTACAATATTTATATAGAAGAAATTGTTGTAAAATGGGACCCAATTCCCCAATTCCAAAAAGCCAAAACTCACTTGCCCTTTTGTTTTTATTACTGGGACTTCCTAACCAAATTAAAATACCCTAACATCTCCCTTTAGTTAGGAAAATTTTACAAATTAAAAACCCCAAAATAAGTGTAATGTACCCTCTCTTTTGAAAAAAAAAACAAAAGGAAAATATAAGGTTAAGTAATTAAAGGAATATTTGGTATATATAAAATAGTTGATAGTAGTTGGGTTCTAGGACCCAAACGGTGCTCGGTGAGGAATTCCTTTTCTTCGCCTTGCATTTGAAGGAGGTGGGGGAGGCGTCGAAGGGTTAATGTCTCGTTGTGACCCTTCACGCATTTCTTCTTCTTCTTCTTCCTTCGATATTATTATGCCTTCTTCTTCTATGTTAAAACTTGCATTCCCAATATTCCTCTTTATTCCTACAAGCTGCTAAGTTAATATTACGAATGAGATTAAAAACCCATTGTGTTGTTTACTCAATCCAAGCATCTATAGTGAGAAATTGATAATGATGATCGATGTGGTGTGTGGTAGCTGTGATGGTAATGTCTATATATATGCATGTAATGAGGGATATATGTTGATGATAATGCGATGCAAAATGGAGAAGATTAAGGGGGATTAATTTATGCTAACCTTACAACCCAATGAGCAAAAACGAAAAGGGTCCAAGAGTGTTCTTCCACAGATTTCACATAAATGAGAAACTCCTAATTTCCCAGATTTTGGTTGAGGCCTTTCATTCAAGAATAGAACCCTGGCACTATTTATCACATAAGTTTGTACCCCACTTATATCCAACACTTTCTGAACCTCTGTAACCCTCACTACATCATGATATGATGATCTCCTTATCTGACAAAACACAAACTAGTTCGTGTTCAGAACATGGTTCTTTTTTATGTTTTATTTTTACATCATGGAAATGAGATACCAAATTTGGAGCATTACCTGAATTACTTGATGATCTTTGTGTTTAGAAGAACGGCAATAAAAGCAAAATGAATCTCCTTTACAGTCTAAACAATACATGTTGCATTCACTCCTACCTGCATCTCCATGACTTCTGCATACTGTGAAAAAGGCAGTACTTAGCAATGACTCTAGCCATGGCGGCACCAGCATTGTAGCCATAGCAATGGCAATGGCAATGGCAATGATCAGCAATGGGGGTGTAGCCAAAGGATCAAAATGCAAAGCATAAAAAGAGAAAGAAAGAGAAAAAAAGGGGTAACAAGAAATCGCAACTTAGAAATCAACCAACAAAAACAACGCCTAGACTAAGGGACAAAGCTGATAAACAAATGCAGCAAAGGGGTCGACGGATGGGATCGACGGTGGAGGCTGAAGTTTTTGGACAGCCGTTGGATGGAATAGACAAGGATGGCTTTGGCGCTTACGCTACTTTTGGTTCTTCTTTTGCGTCTCTACGTAGGCACAAGGTCGGCCCCCCCTTAGCTACGCAACTGAAGCTTCAATGAAATAGCTGTTCACACAATTTGATCACCACCTAACTTTCCGCCACATGGGCAGTCCTCCACGTGGCTTAATCACCATGGTCTGCTTTAAATAAAGGGTCCCACTGTTTTAGATTCTTTTTTATTTTTCATTATATGCTTTTAAAAATAATTTCTTTTAACAGAAAAAATGGCGAAATGATGGTCTTTTCACAGAGTTCCCTCGAAACGGCACGCTATGGCAAAGGATTTGGAAATTAAGAAAAGGATTTTTATATTATTATTATTAACTAATTACGTTTTATTGTATTAATTAATTACATCATAAATAAAACAATAACTACGGAATTATAACACAATAATATATTTTATGCTATTAATAATACTCATAAATGAAGTGATACTGCCAAAATTTTACATTTTTTGATAATAACATTGAGGGTTGATGTTTATAGATTTTTAAAAATAATATATCTAGGTTTTCAAATTAAAATGTGTGGGAAGAGTCAATTTTAATTTGACAACAAATCCACATGATGAACCTCTCATAAAGGGAAGGAGACATGAGTCACGAAAGGGGCACATCAATCAAAGAATAAATTGAAAATATAACTTAGTTTTTCATATGATTTTATAGTAATTGAGATTTATCTACTTATGAAACAACACTACACTAGATAATTTCTCGCTTTTATATCCACAAACCATATTTACTAAGAATTAATTTAGGCAGCAAGTTAAATCAAATCAAATTTTGGGAGTAAATAAATACTTTAAAAGCTTAATGTATAACTTCTTCTTAGAGTATTGGGGGAAAATAAAATACACAGCTGTTTTATATTAATATAATAAATAGTTGTAGGGTTGCCAGCTCCACATTGCTTTTGGGTGGGTTCCAGCAGTGCACTGCATAAGGAAAATGTCTTGAGAATTTTTTTGAAATTAAATTTTTTAAAACATGGTTTAGCTTAAAAAAGATATTGATAATCCTAAAAGTTAAGATGTAATGCTAATCACATCAGAATCTTATTTTTTAGCATAACAACTTTAAGTTTTAATTTTATTAATAACTATGAGATTCTAGGGATATCATTCAATTTTTGCCCTCATTGTTTTCTTTTATAAATAAATAATAATAATATTCATGTGAGCAATCATGAACCAAAAGTATGTGCATTCCATTAAAGAGGGGTTTGCTGTATAATAACATTTTGCTGGAAAAAAAAAAGCAAAGAAAAAAAATTATAGAGAACATTAAATTATATCACACCCATGTGATTGAAAAAAAAAGTTTAATATTAAAAGTATATTTATAAAAGGTTTATTAACAATTGAGGTAGTAAAGTATTTATGATTAAGCGCTCATTAATTTCATGTTTAATCTTTAAATATTTAATATTTAATTATTTTATTTAAACATTTTATACAAGAATACTAAAAGATAATAATATTATTATTCAAAAATAATTCAAAAATTTGGAGTATTATTTTACCCAAGCTAACAACCTTACCCTATCCACCCAAATCTATATCTATCTTAAGGTTAGCTTAGCAATGCTTCTAAGATGCACAAAAAACACTTTTGAGATAAAAACATTATTAAACAAGATGTCGTTGAGAGAAAAAAACTGCTTTTCAAATGCCAAAAATTGGCCAAACCCAAAAGCAGAAAATTTGATCTTCATCTCAAAAGTGTTTTTTGTCCCAAAAATACTTCTTAGAAGCATTACTAAACTAGCCCTTACTCATGTGTACTAATATTCTTTTTCGAAATAATAAAGTCATAGACATTTTGGGGAACAAAATCCCAATTGAAATGGTATGTTTTAGATAAGACTACCCGAGATAGGAGATGAACCGCCTAATTAGAATCTCGATTGGTCCAAAGAAAGGACAAGTGTTAAAAAGAATATTTCAACATAAAACAATCCTAAATCACAGAACCAAACTTCGACTGATCACAAGGAGATGAAGATTAAGTAAGAATGACCACTCTATCCAAATTTAAAGATTTCAACCAAGATAAAGCCTCTTAGATCACCATGCCTTCCACCATATGTGGCTCCATTTTTGTGTGACTGAAGCTCGTATAACCCTTTACGAAATTGCCAGTTTTATCTCGAAGAACTACAACATAAGTAGTTGCATTATCATTGATGCTAACAGATGCATTAGTATTACACTTAACCCAGCCATTATCTAGCCTAATCCATCTATTCAAAGCTCCTCTCAACACATTCCAATGTTTTTGAACACGATTGAATGCCAATCGAGAGTCCTTCTAATCTTGCAAATATTTGTTTGCAAACTCGATAATACTAGCAGGGGCAACATCTGAATCTTGCCAAACATAGAGGTTTCTATGAAATCAAACACTCCAAGTGACCATTATAAACCTCCATTTCTTATCAACATCATTAATAGACAAATAAAAAGAAAAATCGTAAGCGTTGAATCTTGAGTCATAATCAACCTAAGAGTTTTCCATATAATAGCAGTAATAGTAACACGGAAATAAAGCATGAATTACATATTCCACAGTTCCAAATCTTGATCAATTAGGATCTAAATTGCAACCTTCTTCAGTAATATACTTTTGACAGGGATATAATTGCAAAAATATCTCCAAAAAAATAACTTAACTTTAGGTGGAAAAGAACTGATACATATTTTGTGCCAACTAAAGTTAATAGTAAATTGGGATATACTTGTATACATTTGGAACACAAGCTTATAACTAGACTTTCATCATACAACCCTTGCCAATTATGATGCCAAATAAGAGAATCATGTGGCTTGTGAATGCTCAAAGGGATTTTTGTGATTCTAGGGACACCGACTGGTGATAAGCTATCTATATTAAGAATATAATTTACTTTTAAATGCTCCATCCTTGATAAAGGCTCATATTTGACATAGAATTTGTTATTATCTGGTAACCATGGGTACCCAGATACTGAAATATCTGCTCCATCTCTCAATATCCATCAAAGATCTGTAGAGAAATAATTCTAGGCTACAAAGATACTCTTCCAAATAAAAGACAAATTCTGTCCTTGTAACACCCCTAACCCGTATCCATCATCAGAATAGGGTTACAAAGCATTACCAAAGTTTACAGAATAATTAAGGATATTTCACATCATTTATTATTCATGCCCTATACTAATCATATTGTCCCTTGAAAAGGCCCTCGAGGCCCAAACTAAACATTAGAATAAAATCGAGACTTAATTAGGATTTTAGAAAAAAATTTCATGAAATTTCAAAATTTTTCCTAGATGTAGGGCTCACACTGTAACATCCCTAACCCATATTCAACGTCGGAATAAGGTTACGATGTATTACTAGAAATCACACACAATTCACATACATTCATATATTCATAACCAAAATCTATTCATATCAATCACATTGTCCCTTGTAAGGTCCTACAAGACCTTAAAACATGCTTAGAAGTGGTTCGGACTAAATCAATAACATTCAAAAACTTTGGGAAACATAGAAAATTTTCAAACATATAAGGGTCACACGCCCGTGTGAACAGGCCATGTGCCTCACACTACTACCAGACACACCCTGTCATAGACCGTGTGAAAACAGGGCATACATACTGACTTGCACCACACAGTCGAGGACACAACACGGCTGAGGACGCGCCCATGTGCCATGGCCGTGGGAAAATTAGGGAGGTTACTGACTTGGGTCACATGGCTGACCATACGCCCATGTGCCAGCCCATGTACCACACACGGCCAATAGACACACCCGTGTGTCTAGGCCGTGCCAAACCTATAGGGTATACTGACTTTAATTCGAAGGGTACCCCAGGGGACACACGACCGTGTAACATGACTGTGTGTCACACACGGCTGAGACACACACCCGTGTCTCTACCTGTGTAGACAAAAATAGGCCATTTGCAAAGCCAACTTGCCACCCTAACCACAAGCATACATAGCAACCAAATAGCACCATTTCAATACATCTTTAAGTGACCAAAAACCTACTAATTCATACACATATCATGCCATCTATTCACAACCATTTCCACTACTCAATTCCACAACCAAAACATACCATTTCACTATACCAAAAACATCAACCATACATAACTACTAAATGCATTTATCCATCAACTTATTACCTATTTCATATTTCAACATATACCATAAGGTCATCTCAATCAAACCACAATATGATAGCTTTCAAGCCTAAGCACATCAATTAACATCTAATCAAAATAACCAACACATAATCACACCAAATAAGCCAACATATAAGGTATTATATACATCATATAATTAACTTATCAAACACATAACTTAAGCCAACTTAAATGGCCAAATTCACTCCAACATTTACAAGCCAAATCACATGGTTAATATCACAGCTCAAAACATATCAAGATGACTCTAGTCTATACATTCCATATACCATATATACAAAACTTCCGAAAATACCAATGAGTTGATCAATAGTGCGATAACTTTTCCCAACGATCCCAGAGTCCGAGCTAGCTTCGATGATCTATAAAAACATGGGAAGAACACACAAAGTAAGCTTTAAAAGCTTAGTAAGCCATACATAAATAAATCATCTTATGAATCAATATCATTACCATCAATTAAGAAGATATGAGTAAGCACAATTAAATACACATTCAAGATCACAAACCTTTCTATTAATCAATTTATACTTCTCAAACATACCAATTCATCAATTACCTTCTCTTCTCAAAGATCATATGAATTTCGTACATACCTGAATCACTTAGCTCATTCAGATATTCTTTCTCGACTTAACTTTGCCCGCTGAACCATTTGGAATCAATTGGGATACTCGAAAATCACATAAACTCATACAATGCCATATCACAGATATGGTCTTACATGTTATCACATATCGATGCCACTGTCCTAGACAGGGTCTTACACAAAATTGATTAACGATGCTAATGTCCCAAACATGGTCTTACACGTAATCTCAATACAATGCTAATGTCCCAGACATGGTCTTACATGTAATCACATATCGATAACCTAATGTCATGACATCTGTATCCTATACTATTCCTAAGGTTTGTATGGGGACTTTTAGATGTCGGAACTCTGTCAATTCTTTCTCATAAGTGCTCATTCAGCATTTATAACAATTCAATGGCAAGTAAACACAAATAATTCAATTTAAAAAAGCATTCATTTGTATATGAACTTACCTCGTAGTCGGAATAAATGAACGGGTCGACTATTCAATAACTTTTATTATCCACGATCTAAATCCGATTTCTTTCATTCTTGATTTATATACATTCAAAATTAACCTTTTTATTCGTTAACAGATTCAATTTCATCCTCAAACACATATTTGGGAATTTTTTTACTTTAGCCCCTAAAATTACACATTTATTCAATTTAGTCTCTATTTCATAAATACACCAAATTCACAAAATTTGACAAAACTCATGCTTAGTCGAATTCTCTATAGGTCTCTAGTAGCCCATATTTTTCATTTATTTCCCATATTTTTCATTTATTTCACAATTTAACCCCTCAATTTACACTTTTCATAATTTAATCTTATTTAAGCATTTTCACTAAAAAACACTTTACAAAACATAAATATCTATCTTCAAGCTTTAATAATTCATCATCAAACATTCAAAAACACATGAACTCATTAATAGAAAATTTTAAAATCACCAACAAATTCAAAAATTAAGGTATGTGCTAGCTTGTACTCAAAGCAACGATCACAAAAACATAGAAATCATTAAAAATCAAGCTCAAAACATACCTTAATCAAGCTATATGCTAGTCGTGTGACAGCCCTAAATTGACCCTAGTCAGAAAGTGGTTTCGGGACCACGAAACCGAGTCTTATAAATAATTAAAGGTTATATTCTGTGTTTATGATGTGCGTAAATGCTTGCGTGATAGTTCCATACTTTAATTTGGTCAGTGTATGTGAAATTTATTAGTAGGGACTTATGTGAGACAATTTAGAAATATGCTAGGCAAGTGTTAAAGTGGCCTATTAATATATGTGGGAAAGTGCTTGTCCTTGCATGTCAAATTAGCCAAATTAAAGCATAGTGGCCGGCCATGCTATGGGTGGAAACATGTCACAAACATGTTATGTTAGTGATGTATGTTAGGAAAAATAAAATAAAGAGCATGGTAATAAAATAATGAAAGGGAATATGATGAAAACAAAGAAAAAAAAGTGTCCATCCTTTTTCATTTCTTTTGGCCGAAAGTTCTAAGGAAGAAGGAAGGAGCTCTTGCTTCATGTTCGGCTTGGAAGAGGATTAGGAAGAGGTTCGGCCATACTTGCATCTAGGTTAAGGTAAGTTTGATATTGTGCCATGAGATTCATGCATGTTTTTAGTTGTTATCTTGAGTTCTAACTAGCCCATGGTTTAAATCTTTGCTATGTGAGGGAGATGATACTCGGCTATGGGTGTTGTCTTCTTGGTGGATGTTTGATGTTGTGTTGGTGAGGTATGAAGATGATAGAGTGTGTGTGAGAATTTGAAAAAGGTAGGTCTTAGCAACTTCATGAAGCAATCGGCCATGGTATATCCATAAGTATGATTTATGCTTGTTATGTTGCTCATGGTTAAAATGATTCGGCTATGCTTCATGTAAAAATAAAATATACATGTGAATTCGGATATATTTTTATATTTGGTTAATGATTTATCCTTGTGAAGTATAAATTTGTAACATGATTTGAGTTGGAAGTTATTATAATGTATTTGTGCATTCGGGTATATGATGAAAATATATGAAATGGTTATAATCGACCTTATGATTCGACTCTTGCACATATATATATGTTTGCACATGATGTATTGGTATGCCATTTATGGGTGGTATTAAGTATATAATTGGCCTCAACATATACATGCATACTCGGCCACATGAGAAGATTAGTGTTGCATGTATTCGGTTAGAGGCAAGCATATTGATGCCTTTATCTTGGTTTAGACAATCGGCTAAAAGGGAGTGTGGGTTAATATGTTGAGTTGATGCATGATTTCACATGTATGTGACTTTAATGTCTAATGTATATATATGGGCTAAGTACCTTGAGTTCCTCTTTTCGATGCTCAAATGATTAAGTCAATTCATTTGTTAAATTAAGCTCAAGAGCAAAGGGGAACTAAATCCGATAAAGGGAAGGAAAAAGTGGTCGAATAGCCATCGAAATCGTTCGACAACATCCGAGGTAAGTTTTCGAGTAACGAGACTTAGTTACCGATTTGATTAAGTCATGATGTATGAGCATAACAAATATGCGGTGATATGATGATTCTACTTGAATCATATGTTGAGTTAATTAGTCTATACGTATGACGGGTAGCCGTATGTTCATAGAGATAGTGTCATAAAGCAAATTAAACCATGCTATTTGTATGTGGCTAGTGAGCCGAAAATGGGATTGCTTAATATGTGACGTGTGTTTGAACTCCAACTATGAAAATGAAATATAGATGTGTCATGATTTATTGATATGTGTATGAATATTTGGATGATAACCGGGCAAAGTCCCGAAGGCATTTGCGCTAGTGACTAGTTCCGGGCAAGTCCCGAAGGCATTTGTGCGAGTTACTAAATCCGGGCTAAGTCCCGAAGGCATTTGTGCGAGTTAATAAATTCGGGCTAAGTCCCGAAGGCATTTGTGCGAGTTACTAAATTCGGGCTAAGTCCCGAAGGCAATTGTGCGAGTTACTCTAACCGGGCTATGTCCCGAAGGCATTTGAGTGAGTAGCTATATCCGGTTAAATTCCGAAGGTACGTGATTTGGGAATTAGCGATCTGCTGTAATAATTTCAATTAATACGCTCGTAAAAACTCAACAACGAGGTATGTGTTGTACATGCATTGGATTAATTGATTCCTCTTAAATAGTATTCGCTCAGTCGATTAAGGAGCTTCCGGTTTTGGTTAAGTTGATCCCTTATGTATGAATATAAGGGTTGGTAATGTGAAGTAAGTATGATATTGAGAATTTGTGCATATGAAATTATCTGTTTAGCCATATGAATGCTACACTTTAGTTGTGTCTAATTTTATGGCTCAAACTTACTAAGCATTAAATGCTTACTCCGTTCTTTGAATCTCTGTTTTATAGATTTTGGTTCGTCAGTATCGGACTCGGGATTATTGAAGTCGAAGTCTCCCACACTATCAAAGCCCCTTTTGGTACACTTTTGGTTGAACTTTGAAATGGCATGTATAGGACTACCCTTTTTGTTGTTGGTCATGGACCCTTTGATTTTGTATAAATTTGGATAGCCATGCGAAAATGGCTTATATACACTTTGAGCTTAATATTATAATCGTCTTGTATGATGTTCATTAAGAGGTATGGAAATGTTTGGGAATGATTAGCCATTGGAATGGTTAATCATGATCATATTATGTGCTATATATGAAAAAGGGCTAGTTGAATCATGGAAACTATGTAATAGGTAAAGTCTACCTTAAAAATAGATGCTGATAGCAGCAGTGACGTGAATGTGAAAAATCACTAAAAATAGTAGGAATGGAATTAAATAGTGAGTAAAAATCTAACCTTGATGAATCTATTTTCATAGTAAAGTAACGAAACGATCATATGAACATTATGTTAAGAGATATTTAAGTTTTCGTGAGACAGGGCCAGAACGGTTTCTGGATTCCCTGTTCCGACTTTGGAAATTCATTATAAATTAACCAGAGATAATTATAAGTCATGCCATATATTTATAGATCCCTTTTCGAGTCTAGTTTTTATAGAAACAAACGGCATCAGTATTGAAGCCCTGTACAGGGAGATATCAAAGTCGTAATGCGCAAAGGTCAGTGTAGTCGAACCCGGAAACAGGGGAGACTTTAGCTAATAAACTGTACTAATTGGCTCGACCAAAAATTCTAGAAAAAAATTTGTAGATGAACATATGAGTATAGTTTCAGGAAAAATTTACGGAACTAGTTTTCGAGTTTTGGAACTCGAGATATGATTTTTAAGGTGACAGTGAGACAGTTAGCCAGCTCGTCTGGAAATTTAAAATGGACTGTGCAAATAAGTGATTTAAGTCTGCGAACCCCTCGTGTTTGACTCCGGCAACGGTCTCGGGTACGGGGTGTTACAAGTCGAACCCTAAAACACCAAAAATGGCTTATTATTCATCAATAATCGGTGGTGAAAGGTGATAATAAGGCTTGTTTTTGTTTTGTTTTATTAATATTAATCTTATTAAGAAATTTTCCTTTTTAACCTTAATTAAAACATTTTAAAAACATTCATTTAATGTTCGTTTATGTCCATTAACATTATCAATGGGTTATTAACATCAAAATGACCTCATAAATAATAAACCACAGTAAATAAACACTTTTAACTTATAACATGCCACTTTTGCATTTTACGCAATTAAGTCATTTTATCAAATTAAGCTATTAAACGATAAAATTAGCTCACGAAACTTTCACACATACATATTTACATGCTATAATCATAAAAAAATAATATTAAAATTTTTACAACCTCGGATTTGTGGTTCTGAAACCACTATTTCAATTTAGCTAAAACCGAGTTGTTACACACACGCTTGTGTGGCCAAGGGACACGCCCATGTGACCCTATGACACGCTCGTACATCAAGCCGTGTCCTTCCCCGTGTAACTCTCTGACTTGCATCATATGGCCAAGTCACACACTCATGTGCTAGGCCGTGTTACCCATACGGTTGAGACACACACCCATGTCTCTGCCCGTGTACTTAATTCTGAGCATTCTGTTTCTAAAATTTAATATGCATGGGACACATGGGCAGACCACACGCCTATGTGCTAAGCCGTGTGTCACACACGGTCAAGACACACGCTCATGTATCTACCCATGTGGACAAAATAAATCCATTTCCTAGCTTTATTCTTCACCCCTTTTAGCCTTGCACCTATACCAAGACTTATACACAATTTATCACATTCACCAACCATATTTTCATACCAAAATTTGAGCCTTATACATGTCAATTTATACTCATATTTATCTAGATACCATGTTCACTTTTGTGCATATTGTGTCAAATATGCTAATTTAATTCTTTCATACATATCTCATTGTGATTTCTATTAATCAATCATTTTCAAACATATACCATGATATAGTCTTTTATACATAAACACAAAAAACATGTTCATAACTAGCCATTCCAATAGCTAGTCATTAACAAATATTTACATGTTATTCCTTGTCCATTTTAACCTATACATGCCATTATACCGCAATTGTTTTACCTTATTTATCAAATTGAGTCAATAGATAGTGTGAATGATATCCGTCGAGCTTCCAATCCAACGAGCTTATGATTTACTACAGAATAGGGAAAAATAAAACAAAGTAAGCATATAATGCATAGTAAGTTTGTATAACTTGGTAATTAACTTACCAACTATCCATATTAAAGATAAACATGTAAATTACAATCAACCATTCGATCCCAAGCCTAGCACATATTCTTATCACCTTTATTAGTAACTTATTTCACATAAACATCAAGAAACACATATATAAGTTCAACAATATTTGGATTCTCATACACATGTTTTCCACATCATGTATTCATATAACATTTATACAAATTATTTTCATATATTTTGGGTACATTCTATAATAATTCATCTCGAGTTTCAGTATATTTCATGTCAGAACTTTGCTCATTATTCAACTAAAATATTGATAATCATACAAATAATACACTCTATTCTCATAGATGAATGTATTCATCAAACAAATTTCCATGTTCATATATCATAATTTCATGCTTCCATATTTCATAAAACATCATTTTCATGTACTTCATGCAGATACATGTAAAAACCCATTTCTTTTCATGTCAGGATTTTACTTGCAAAATTATTGAAAATATCGATGGATACTCAAGTAATACACACAAAATGTACAAATTAGCAAATCCATCAATTCATATTCAAGAGTACACATTTGGGCACTTAACCAGGAAACACACTCTCGAGCCATATATCATATAACAGGATTACCAGTCCAGGCTAAATCCTTTCTATAACATATGCTCAGAAGAGCTCAATTACGATTACCAGTCCAGGCTAAATCCTAATTGTAACATATGCTCGAGAGGGATTATATCAGGATTACCCATCCGGGCTAAATCCTTGTAACAACCCAATTTTGGTGAAATCAGAACAATGGTCTCGGGGCCACAAATCCAAGCTGAAAAATAAAATTTTATTTTTATTTTATTATATGGTCCATATTATGATAGACATGTCATATGAATATTTTGATAAGAAAATTCTATCAATTAAGTGTTTAATTAGGGAAGGACCAAATCACATAAAATGCAAAAGTTGAATTCTAGTAGCTATAGGGATTAAATAGCTATGGAATTCAAAACTTGAGGTCCCTATATGGTAATTAGACCATTAAAGAAAGTATGTAGATATTTTGGTATGACACATCCAAGAAAAAATAAAAAAGGCTAAGGACTAAATTGGAAAGATGAAAAGTTATTAAATGACAATTTAATTAAATGAAAAAGAAAACAATTTCATATCATCTTCCCTAAATATTTCCATGGAAACCCTAGGGGAGAGGAAGAAGACTTATCAAGCTTATTTGGGTACGGAATCAAGCCCCGTTTTTAGTAATTTTTATATTTTTTTGGAACCGGGATAGTGTAATCTACCTATTTGAGGGATTAATTTGAGAAGTTATCAAAGTATGGAAAATGGGTCATGGATGTATATGCTGAAAATTAGAAATTTATAGTAGAAAATGAAAGGTTGTTGATAGATAAACAACTTTTACAAAGCAATTTTTGATGGAAACTTGATTTAAGGACTAAAATTAAAAAGTGATAAAACCCATGGAAAATTCTAAAATTTGTGAAATGTATGTGTTGTAAATTTTTTAATGGGATTTTGGTTTGGCTTGGAATAGGGAGTAAATTGTACAAATTTTATTTTCCGAGCTTAGGGACAAAATGGGAATTTATGGAAAAGTTAGGGGAAAAATGGTAATTTTTCCTAGAATGAAAATTAAGTCCACTTGAATGTGAAATATGGTAAATTGATGTTAAATTTACTCGTATAGATCCGGATAGACCAAATTTGAAGCTAGAACGAGGAAAGAGGAAAATGTCGGATTAGTAGATTTTACGTATACAAACATTATCGAGGTAAGTTCGTGTAACTAAATTGTGTTTATTCACATGCTTGCATTGATTGTGTTTATGTAAATTGTATAAATGTCATAAATATGTGAAATGATTACATATTCGATCAATTTTGATAAATAAAAATGTTTAAATCCCGGTTGAATAAAATGGAAAATCGATGGATATGTGATTTCCCGAAATTATGAGGTCTTGCATTTGTTCGGATGGGATTTAGCTCAGACGAGTAATCCTATTGATCTCATGATGAAAGGATTTAGCCTGGATGAGTATTCCTGATTAAGCTCCATAAAGCATATGTCACAAAAAGGATTTAGCCTGGACTGGTAATCCTGTTGTATATATGTATGGCTCGAGAGTGTACTCTCTGAAATAGTACCTTATGGGTACCATTGGGCATGATTTGATTAATCCTGATTCGTACACCTCGAGTGTATTACCTGCGTATCCATTGATATTCCGAAGAAATTCAATGGGCGACAATTCTAGACATGAGAAGATATGAATGATAAAATGAGTTATTACACATACCCGTCTGAAATACAAGAAAATGATGATACATGACAAATGATGTATGAAAACTTGAGATGACGATATTTGTACATGGAATTTATTTGATGAATATATGTTCATTCTTGATTACGGACTTATACACCTTGAGTGTACTAACCGTGACCTTGATATTCTAAGTAATATGAGTAAAGTTCTGATATGAAATGATCTGAACTCGAAATGAACTAGTATGAAATTATACTTGTAATAATGAGATGAATTATGCATGTTGAATGAATACATGTTGTGGAAAACATATGTGCTTGGAAACTTGATTGTTGTTGAACGCATATATGTTTTGATGTCTTTATGGAATATATGACTAACAAGGGCAATAAAGATATGTGTAGGGCTTGAGGTCAAATTGATTGAATATGCCTTACATAGTTACCTCGAAATAGAATGAACGATAAGTTAAGTACCATGTTATATGAACTTACTAAGCATTTTATGCTTAATTAGTTTTATTTCCCTGTTTTAGAGTAAATCAGAAGCTCGTTGGATTGGAAGCTTGGCGGAGATCACTCACACTATCTATCGGCCCATGTTGGTACAATCTGGTAAAGCAATTATGGTTGTAATGGCATGTATAGGATATGTTAGCCATATTGGCATGTAAATGTAAATGATGCTTGTAATCTAGTCATTGGAATGGCTAGTAATGGTTTGTTTTGATATATTTGTAATGTCATACTATGATAGATACATATATGTTGAGTAGTTGATCAAACTATGTCTAACATATGGACTAAACTATGGCAAGATTATGAACACGTATGCATGAAATGGTATGCCATGTTGAATGATAGAATTTGTTTAATTTGAATGCTTTAATTGGTTGGAATGAGTTTGATATGTTTTAGTTCAGGAAAATGGTAAATTTGGGTGACAAATAAGGCCAGGAAATGGCTTTATTTTGATCACATAGGTAGACACACAGGCGTGTGTCTATACCGTGTGTGACACACGATTGAGTACATGGGCGTGTAGTTAGGCTGTGTGTCTCTTGCACCTAAATTTTGAGAAACAGAATGATCAGAATTGAGCACAAGACAGAGACGCGGGCGTTTGTCTTAGCTGTGTGTACTACACGACCTAGAACATGGGCATGTGTCTTGGTCGTGTGAAACCTGCACCTAATTTTGAATTGAATTAATTTACCACACGGCTTAACATATGGGTGTGTGGCATGGTCGTGTGTACAAGTTAGAGAGTTACATAGGGTCGAACACAGCCTGTAGCACGGGCGTGTCCTAGGGTCACACAGGCATGTCCCTTGGACCACACGGATGTGTGAGCCCTGTAACTTGGAAAATTTTCAAAATTTCACAAAAAATTCTTAAAGTTAGCGATTAAGTCTCGATTCAATTCTAATGCTCGTATTGGGCCTCAAGGGTCCAATTAAGGGACGTTTTGAAGATCTCGGTTAATAAATAGTAATTTACATGAAATATCTAAAAGTGTTTTTATAACCCTGTTCTGGAGACAAACATGGGTTAAAAGTGTTACATTTAGTGGTATCAGAGCTACGGTTTAGTCGGTTCTCAAACTGGACGTGGCATAGGTGGAGTCTGGAACTACATGCCATTATATAACATGTGATTGTGTGATATCTCCCGACTCTGATGAAAATTATTTTGCAAATAAATAGAGATGCTTTCCAACCGAGCTAATTCTTATACTGCTTAAAGTGATACACACGCGCCTGAGTAAAAATGTTGCTTATGATTAAAGGGGACTTGTAAAGGTATGAAATAAATTTTTTATAGTGAACATGTTAATGATAAATGTTAAGCGATATGTGTGTATTTATGAAAGTAAATTTTGAGGCTTACGATCTCCACCCTATTACCAGTATAGGGTTATACAATAAAATTCACAAGATTTATATGGATTAAGCTCATGAATGTGGAACTAAAGAGTTCAAAGGCTGAATGATTAATGATGTAGTCAGAATGAGAATGGGTTAGTAAGTAAAGACGATATTAAAAGAGATATAAGATTTTTCTGAAGATTATTTTAAAAATGTGATGTCATTGTTAAGAAAGAAGTTATTCATGAGTAAACGACTTATCCAAATATGATATTTATAGAATGGATTAGCTGAAAATTCTTCCGAATTGACTCTTTCAGTGAACTGAATAATGTAAGATTATTGATGACTTCATTAGTCAGTGGAATGGTGATGAAATTGTAAAGATATTTGAGTCCAACTGTTATAATTGAGTATATTACAACAATCTTTTATGGGTACTTTATAAGTTCTATTATTCTCAGGGGCATATGAAATTGTGAATGTTCAGATGCAATATTTATCATATTGAAAGGTTGGCTAATTATAATAGATGGAATTACTGAAAGTCTGGTTGATTCATGAGCGGTGTTGCTCTATTTTTCTTGGGTTTTCTAATTTATCATGATTGATATAAGATTTGATGATAAGGTTCATATGATATCATTTTCTACTTCTACTGATTGAAGCCTTGAATTGCGAATATGCAAATATTGTAAAATCCAGAAATAGAGCCTAGTCAAAATAGTGGTTTTGGGACCAAAAATATGACATTAAAATATTTATTTTATGATTCTTATGAGGTCTAGAATATGAAAATATGCATGTGTTAAAGTTTCATGAAGAAATCCTTCGAGTAAAGTGTCCAATTGGAAATTAGGGACTAAATTGAATAAATTGCAAAACTTGGATTGTAGAAGTAATTTGTATGAAATTGCTTTAGATTATTAATTAGAGGTCTTTAGAGAGTAATTTACCCAATTTCTAAGTTTTTGGACAAAAATGGGCTTGTGTGGATGAAATTTTAAAGAGAGGGTTTAAGAGATTTTGTCATTTGTCATTTTAATGAAATAAAATGGGGAAAATAAGCCAAAAATCAGCTCATTTCTTTCATGTTGCTGTCGAAAATTTGGGTTTCTCCATAGCTAGGGTTTTCAAGCTTTTCCAGCTCAATAGTAAATGCTCCCAAGCCTCGTTTTTAATGTTCTTCATATTTTTGAAATTCCGGTAGCTTACTCTTTCTATTTCTACCCATATTTCATGCTAAGGTTCATGTTTAGAAATTTACCCATACATGAGTTACTTGTATTTTGATGTTTTATGGAGGAATATGAAAGTTGGATGTGTGTTAAAAATCTTTTCCTAGGTGATTTTCATGAAAAACCCCTAAATGGACCTTTTTGCAAAAGGTGTAAAGTATGAGGTAGAAATGTGAAATAATGGAAAAAATGTGGGCTTCCATAAGAGGGGAAAGTGTTCGGATAGGCTTGGGTAAGGTAGAAATAGCATGCATTTCATTATACGAGCCTAGAGACTAAAATGTAAAAATGTGAAAGGTTAGAGGTAAAACGGTCATTTGGACCGGGGGTGAAATTTAGACTTGAAAAGGTATAATGTGAGGTGTTAATAATTTAATTTTATTGTTATATACCCTGAGGAACAAGTTCTAGAGGTTGACCGAGGAAAACGAAAAGTTTCAGAATAACCGAAACACGATTCCGAGACGAATACCAGGTAAGTTCGGATAACTTAGTGTAAACTCATAGTATGCTTAATTGCATGATTTATGAATGTATGGTAATTGCATTCGATGACGGCATGAAAATCTATGAAATATATCCTTAATAATGACATGTCGTTAAATGTCCCGGTTGAGGTTGAAAAGGGAATCTGATGGATAGACCATGGCTTACATGACTTGAGATCCTGCATGTGTTGCAGAAATAATTTAGCCCGGACAGGTAATTCGTTGATCTCAAATATAAAAAGGATCTAGCCCGGATGGGTGTTCCTTGAGTGATCGAGCCTCCCGAAGAATATGTGTGTATTCTGGATTTATCCCGGACTGGTAATTTGATTAGGATCTGAATTTAGCCTGGACTGGTATTTTAGATCCGAGCTCGTTAAGGGTGTTTGTCGCTATAAGGGATTTAGCCTAGACTGGCAATCCCGACATCACCTTATGAGTTTAAATACAAAGGATTTAGCCTGGACTAGTAATCCCGCCGTAAGATGTGAGGTTCGCGGGAGTTCGTACATGAGATGATCGCTCTTATGACTTGACGGTAAATGGATAATCCATTAAGATTTCCAAGAAACTTAACGGGATTAACATGAGATATAAAAATGAAAATATTGGATGATGAGCTCATCTAAGATAAATTACATGGTGTATTATTATTGTGACTAACTTGTTGATTGTGTACACGTGATAGGGAAACCATTTCATTCTTGTAAGTATATTTGCTAAATATGGTTGTATTTTATTACTTTGTAAGTTTACTTTCCAGTTATTCGGGCTTACTAAGATGTAAATGCTTACCCATCTCTTTTCCCTGTCTTACAGAGCTCAAGGACTCGTAAAGATTGGAAGACGATTGGAGAATCAACACATTATCAATTAGTCCAACTTTGGTATATAGATACTCTTATTTTGTTCAATGGCATGTATAGGGCTTTGGTTCATTTTGTGATATGTGTCATTTGAATTGCCCATATGAAAGCTTGTAAAATTTACATATCTTCTTGTATTTGGCCATGGAAATTGGCTTATTTTGAAGTAGGCTATGACCTACACATCTATGAATGTTTATGTTTACATAGAGTGGCTTGCCCATAATTGGCAATGAGTTACAATAATGAGCCAATCATAAAGGTGTTAATGAGGTGCGGAAAATCCTTAACACAAAAGAATTAACCTACAATGTAGAAAACAGATGATATGAGGTTTACCAAGGATATATGTAAGTATATAATCTGGCCTTATTATGTATTAAGGTAACCTATAAGTGTGATTGGTTGATAGAGGGTGACCAAAAGCTTAGAAAATAGCCTAACAAGGTCCACACAGGTAGACACACGGGCATGTGTCTAGGTCGTGTGTGACACACGGATTGCCCCCAGGGGGTGTGGTATGGCCGTACGTCCCCTGCACCTAAAATTTTAAGTCAGTGTCGAGCATGGGCTAGACACACAGACGCGTGTCTTGGCCGTGTGCCCCTAACTGTATGCTGACGTCATAAACAGAGAGTTACAAGGGCTGAGGGCACGAGCGTGTCCCAAGTCACAAGGGCATGTACGACCACACAGCCCCACCCATACGGGCGTGTGACTCATTGAAGTAAGGAAATTTAACAAGTTGCCCAAAGTTTATCGAATGTTCTCGGTTTTGTCCTGAACCACCCCGATGTATGTTTTAGGTCTTGAAGGCCTGTATAAGGGACGATATGCATGTGTTTGAAAAGTTTTAATTTTGGGTGAAATTAGGTGAACTGATTTAGTGTGTTTGTGAATGTGTAAGCCCAGTAACGCCTCGAACCCTGTCCCGGCGTTGGGTACGGGTGAGGGGTGTTACAAGTATATTGTCTTTATCACAGTTGTTTCTACTAAGTATGCGTGATATTACTCTTCTGAATTTTCTCTAAGATATCATTAGTCTCTTTATTATGTAAACAAGGGTTATTTGTAAAAGATATTCTTTGATCAGAGGTAATTACATTTATTACTGTTATAAATATTGACTTGATCATGAGGTATGGTGATAGAGATCACAGATTATAGGAACTGTACTACTGCATTGGTCATTATTGGGGCCACTTTTGGTTTTCCCTCTTTTAAGTTGAGGTGCACTATTGATGTTGAAATGTTACTTTATCTATATAGTTTAAATGTCAGAAATATAATTGAAATAGCTACATTGATGACCTAGTTATTAAAGAAAAGAGGTAAGATTTGAATGGACTGATAAACATCAATAAAGTTTTGACTAGTTAGAAGCTCTATAGATCAAAGTATTAATTTTGGTTCAACCTAAATCGAGAAAGGAATTCGTTATTATAGTACCGCACTATTGAATAGGATTAGACTGTATTTTGATGTAGTAAGGCAAAGTAATAGCCTGTATTTTTAGACAGTTAAAAACCACATGGAAAGAATTACCCAATCATGATCTAGAAGTGACGGCTATTGTTTTTGTGTTGAAATCTGATAACATTACTTGTTTGGTGAAAAATGTCATATATTTACCAATTATAAAAGTTTGAAGTATTTGATGTTGCTAATGTAACACCCCAAACCCGGCCCAGACGTTATGGCCGAATCTGATGTGCCACATTGAAGTTGAAAATCCATGTTTCATTTTAGTGCTTTAAAAATCGACTTTTGTTAAGCTAACAAAGTGAATGGGAGCTGGGCACGAGGTAGGAATCCGTAACAGATGAGGTGAGCCATGAAGGCTACTTAAGTACCAAGCTCTTCTAATGGATCCAATCCTAGACATGCCCACAACCATTACCACACTTGGTTAAATCGAGTTGTAATTTATTTAAGTTGAAATCTTTGATAAATCGGATAATCGTGGCGTGGTGTTATTTTGAAAACAATTATCATTTTGAAAACACATCCTAAGTCTAGCCCATTTATTAACAAACAGATTAAAGTTATTAAAAATAAAATAATCCTAGAAAAATAATTAAAATGGCCTTATTACAACCCAAAACCAAACAATAATATTAATAAGATAAAACTTATAAAGAAATAAATCGGCTACTTATTGCAATTAAAAGAAACAGAAATAGTAGTGTGGCCATCTCCGAGTCCCTCACAGCTCCAAACCATCTAAGCTTAGGGATTACCTACACTGTTAGAAACGGGGTGAGTTTACGAAAACTCAGTGTGTAATCCCAATAACAAACAAACAGTGAAAACACAGTATCAGTACAATCCGGGCCAAAGCCCTATTCAGTCTCAACATATACTGGGCCGAAGCCTTTTCATAAATCATATCACTGGGCCTAAGCCTTTATTGTAAATGGTATGGCCCATAGGCCCATTTCAATAACACATGAAATATCAATGAATGTATGCAAGCCCATTTCAATATCACATGAAATACCAATGAATGTATGCTAGCCCATTTGGGGAGACTACTCAACCCACCATCCGCTACTCTCCACCCGTACCAACCAACACACCATGTGGGGAATAACTCAACCCACCCAACCAACACACCACTGGCAGCATAGCTGCTTTATCATATATCTGGAGGCCTAGCCTCTTTAATAACTGGGGCAAAGCCCTTTTCGGTAAACTGGGGCAAAGCCCTTTTTAATAAACTGGGGCATAAGCCCTTTTCAGTAAACTGGGGCATAAGCCCTTTTCAATAAACTGGGGCATAAGCCCTTTTCGGTAAACTGGGGCATAAGCCCTTTTCAATAAACTGGGGCATAAGCCCTTTTGCACTTCCTCCATCCATATAAAAACCCAACCCAATGCATTTATGAATTCATCATGTGCATTTCATACATATCATGTGCATATCATATCAATCATGTATATCATACCCCACGTATCAAATTTATAATTAAACCTTAGGGGTATAATGGTCATTTTACCTAGGGGCAAAATAGTCATTTTCACATTATAAGGGTAATTTCGTAATTTTACCAAATATCAGGGTTTTCCATGTTCATCAACAATTATCAATATTTCCGAGTGTTTAAACAATGATCTTTAACCCAATTTATCAAACTCGAGCTTTTGGGCCCAAAACCTCTAATGGGCCCTACGAATGCCGATTTAGCCCATTAAGCCCACATAATCCAAATTTTACAGCAGTACTAACCGTGTTAACATGCAACTTTTCCATATTCCATTTTCTATCAGTTTTACCCAAATGGGCCCAAAGCCTATTGGGCCCGATTCCAGCCCATTGAGGCCCAACTTACCATCGTGCACAAAATTGAGTTCTTGCCTATTCCATCAATCCAAACACCGATCATATCGTATTTATCGCATCTATACCAAAACGCAACATTACAAGTTCCCGAAATACCGATATTTTAGCATTTCGGCTTCTCAGAAAATATTAATCTAAGCTATTACGAGGGTTAGTACACACCTGTTATGGGTTGAAGTTGAAACGTTTCCATAATCAATCACCTACGATAACCACCACCTGTCACTCAAACTTAACTAATCCAATATCAATATATGTAAATCCTAAGCACATCAGTCATACGGAACATAAGGGCATATTTGTCATTTTACCATACAAGGGTATTACGGTCACTTTACCCTACAGGGGCTTTACGGTCTTTTTACCTATTAAGGGTATTGTAGTCATTTCATCCTACAAGGGTGTTTTGGTAAATCTACAAACCAAGGGTATTTCAGTAATTTTGTAAACTAATGGTATTTCTATAATTTTTAGAAAGTCAAGGGTATTTCTGTAATTTTGTAAATCAGGGGTATTTTGGTAATTTTACAAATTGAGGGTATTTCGGTAATTTCACAAACCGTGGTATTTTGGTAACTTTACAAACTAGGGGTATTTTGATAATTTTACAAACCAGGGGTATTTTAGCAATTTTACAGACCATGGTATTTTGGTAATTTTACTGATCGATGGTATTTTGGTAATTTTGGAAACCAATGGTATTTTAGTAATTTTGTAAATTGAGGGTAAAATAGTAATTCTGCAAATCAAGGGTAAAATGGTAATTCTATAAATCGAGGGTAAAATAGTAATTTTGTAAATCTAAGGTAAAACGGTAATTCTATAAATTGAGGGTAAAACGGTAATTCTGTAAATCGAGGGTAAAACGGTAATTCTGTAAATCGAGGGTTAAATGGTAATTCTATAAATCGAGGGTTAAATGGTAATTCTACAAATCGAGGGCATTTTAGTAATTTAGTAAACTAAAGTATTCTAAACAAGGATAACAATACGAATGGGCTTAAAGCCTATTCTCGGCCCAATGGGCCCACACGCTCGTGCGGCCCTTTTAGCCCAAATCTAGCCACAAATATGAGATTCACCTAGCCTAGTCCAATATTTACTACACAATCAAACAACTTATCCAATTGGGCCCGTAGGCTCATTGGGCCCACATGGCGCCTTTCGGCCCATCGCGGCCCGAAATAGCCATCCTATAGCTCGAGTAGTGAGAAATACACACCTGATAGGAGACTGGAGTTAATCCACGCTCTGAGCACTCTTAGCCGACGCCCAACCCAAACGAGCACGCCATACAGCGAAAGGGATCAGCCAAGAAAGGTACCTTTACTCTCCTCATGGTTCTCTCTATTTAAAGCCAGCTTCGCAACCACTCTTATGTTAGCTTCCCGATGTGGGATCCCTCCAACATCAGAGTTTAAATTCAACACCAACTCTTGCCGCCCCCTGTTAGCAAAATAAATGCTCCTTGCTTGCCATGGGATTCGAACCCATGCCTTCCCTCAGTTGCTCCACACGCTACTTGCCACTAAGCCACAAGGCTTTTTATGTCATATTTTATCCCCAATTAATTATAAGGTCTAAAGGCCAAAGTCCAGGCTCCCTAAAAAAACCAAAATAAATTGCAAGAGCCAAGGCTTGAACCCAGGCTCCCATACAACCTTAATGACGCCACAACCACTAGACTACAAGCTTCCTTGTGTCATTTATTTAACACAATAATTTAAAAGCCCTCATCCAAGCATCCAGGTTTTTTTTTTCTCTTAATACCAAAATTTTTGCTAAAGCCCAAGTTTGAACCCAAGATTTCCCCAACACTTCTCAAAGCCATTAACCACTAAAGCAAACATTTAATTGTGTCATTTCATTGCACAATTAAATACCTATATAAAACCTCCTTACGGACCCGCACTCAAGGCCCAATACTTCTAGGCCCAAATTTGGGGTGTTACAGCTAAAAGATTTGAATCTGAGATATCGTATATGGTTTGAAACGTTGAAAGATTATGATTTGATAATTATATATCACTTGGAATGTAACACTCCTAACCCGTATCCATCGTCGGAGTAGGGTTACGAGGTATTACAGATCAATGCACATCATTTAGCATACATTTATCAAACATATAGCATTCATACTCAAATACCATTTAATCACAAACACATTGTCCCTTATAAGGGCCTACGAGGCCTTAAACATGCTTTAAAAGTGGTTCGGGACTAAACCGATAATATATGAAAATTTTGGAAACTTAGAAAAATTTCAACCATACAGGAGTCACACGCCCGTGTGAACTGGCCGTGAGCCTCACACGGCTCTAGACATGCTCCTGTCTCAGGCTGTGTGGAAACTGATCGCTTGATTTCGTGATAGGTTTTAAATATTTATAATTAATCGTTCTTGAAACTAACTATTATCGCGATGTAGGCAAGTGTACCTATCGAATGGTAGTATAGTTTTATCAAGACCGGATTGTCGAACCCAAAGGAACTAAAAGTACTAGTAATAACTGTCTTTTTATTATCTAGCCTAAGAATAAAGAGGTTTTGTTTTAATTAATTAATTATCTAAACTAATAATTCACAAATAATGGAATTGGGGAATTACTTTTGGGAAAATCGATTGAATTGAGACAATACCTAAGGAAAAATCGATCTAGACTGTACTTGTTATTCTGGCTCCGAATCGAACGATTTATTCATTTAACTTGTTCCATAGAGATCCCTAAGTTATGTTATTATCCCTATTCAAGACTAATAACGTCTAATCCCTAGATAGAATAATTGAGACCTTTCTCTAATTAACACTCTAGGGTTGCATTAACTCGATCTATGGATCCCCTTATTAGGTTTCACCCTAATCTGGAAAAATCTTATCACCCTATGTCTAGGCACGCAATCAACTCCGCTTAATTATGACAAATGTACTCTTAGACAGGGTCTATTCATCCTCTGAATAAGAGCTTATCTTAAATCAGTATCCTGGGATATCAAAACAAGAATTAAGAACAAGTTAAATATTTATCATACAATTCAGAAAATAATAACAAGATTCGTCTTAGGTTTCATTCCCCTTAGGTATTTAGGGGATTTAGTTCATATCTAAATAAGAAAACATCTCAGAATAATAAAGAATACAAAACATAAAGAAAACCCAAAACTCCTAAAGGGGAAATTGAGGAGAGATCTTCAGTCTTGATAATGAATCCGGCTTCTAAAATGGATCAATCGGCTTTCTTGGTGTAATTCCTTACCCCCTATTCTCCGTCTCTTATTTCTTCCTCCTCTACGGTGTATTTATAGGCTTTGGAATGCCTAAGAGCCCTCAAAATTAGCCTTTTCCGAATTGGACTCAACTTGGGCTCGACAGGGATTGTACCAACGCCTGGAAGGAGGGCCAAGGTTTATGAGCATTATACCCAAAAGGGCCATTGGAGAAGTTCTACGATTGCAAGTGGTAATGACCCACAGTCCCAAAGGACTATTACTTCAGTAATGACACCATTGTACAGTTTCCTAATAGCTCAACAGGATATGGTAAATTACTTGTTAGCCCAGGGTACTCGGTTACCAAATTTCACATATCACTTCGAAATCGTCAATGGGGAAAGACGTTTGAGTAATTCCAGCAAGTGTCTCATAATACCCCTCTACCTGTTAGAGGCTGGCTTCCACCTTCCACTACACCCTTTCTTTTGCATTATATATATAGGAAAATTCTAATTGGCGGATAATTCATCAATAGCTTGCGTTGGTAAATTTTCCCTCTTTTTCAGAATACCCAAGGGTTTAAGAAAAACCCTTCCCTAGATCAACAGGTGTCGGATGCATATTTCAGGACCTGAACAGTTTATTGCATTTTGATACCAAAACTTCTCTTAGACATTTTGCTATTTAAATCGAGACATAAAGAAATGAATTCCTTTCATTAGAAATCAAATTTCCCAAAATTCCTTATCGCTTAAGTTTCTTTCTAAACCTTAAGTCTTCTTTCTCCCATTCCTTTCTTCTTCCTCTAATTCCTTCACCGTCGTAATTCTTCCTTTGTGAGTATTTCCTTGGTTTCAGGTAATTCTTCTTTCTTCTTTACCTACTTCTTACTTTCATTTCAGCATGTTCGAAATCATACCAATGTCTGAAGAGAGGGTCAAAGGTTACGGGCACTGTAGCCAAAGGGATCATAGGAGAAGTTCTACGATTGCAAGCGGTAATGACCAATAGTCCCAAGGGACTAGTACTTCAGTCATGACGCCACTGAATAGTTTCCTAACAAATCAGGAGGAAATGGTAATTACTTGGTAGCCCGGGGTATCCGATTACCAAATTTCATATATCGCTTCCAAATCGTATGAGTGGTTCCAATGAGGGTCTCTTACCACCCGCCTACCTGTTAGAGGCTTGCTTCCACATTTGACTGCACCCTTTCTTCTAGATAGTCTTTGAAGAATATAGATTTGTGCAAGGGCAATTGATTGGTCTATCCCTGTGGACCATGTGGGCATACTTCCTAGATTGTAGCATTCGAAATGATCCACCTATGTATGGCATCTTCCAACGCTTCTATCATTTGACGGTCAAAACTCATGGGCCCTTAATTAGGATGGTTTATTTCGACATTCACCAAGGTCGTTAACTTATACAAAAGATTTAGGCTTCCATCCTTTGCCTGAATCGCAAAAAATTCATCTTGGTGAGGAGTAAGCTCCCCAATGGGTTCAATTTCCCCACTAAGTGGTTGATTTGAAAGGAATCCATCTATCTATAGTCCGAACCTTTGGATATAGAGATTACAGTGAAAGAAGTCCAAAGGTTGATTCCTTAACATAACCTAGAATTGAAGAAGCTCTTCACTGTCCAAAATATCTTTCACTACTGCTTAGAGAGAATAAGCCAAAATGGTTGGTGGGCAACTGATCTTTATCTTTGAATGAGTTCCAAGATGGTGAAGTTCACTAAAGAGGTGTAGCCATTTGGGGCCAACAACGAGTTAGCTTTGGCCCTTGTTGAAAAAAGGAGGAAGTCCCCGAATTTATTTTATACAATCTGCAATATACTTTCCCGCAGCTGGTCCACCTTCTCACTAAGATTCTTGGGTGAGTCATTAGGTACAAATCTAGCTGAGAATGTCACAGATCCCTTTGTTGGTACTGTAGGTCCTATTCATCCCTTACTCCCATCACCACTCTCCCAACTCAGAGTTATAGATGTAAAAGGATTAATAGAATGTGGACAACAAGCCATAAAAGTTGTTCACTCTAGAGCATGTGTTGACAGTAGTATCCGCAAGAGGTTGAAACTTAAAAGAGGGTCATCTTACATCGGAGAGAGCAATATGACCACCTATAAACGAGTTATTGTTTATATTAAAATATAACACCAAAAAAATATAATAATCTTGAATGGGGATGTTCACAAGTGCACGGGTCAACTTGTAATATAGTTAGTACAATGAAACACTTGGAAATATTCCAAGGATCGTACCTAAGGGACTGGAATAAATCTATGAAAACCTTTTTATAAGAATAAGTCAAAATAGTACTAATTAATTCATATACTATGACAAACCATAAAATAGATTGAAAAGAGAATTTAAATAACTAAAATAATTAAATGAAAAAAATAACAAACGATTAATTTCAACAAACCATTCAGGAAGATTAACTCACTTCAGAGTTTGTAATTAACTTCAGATTTGGGTGGATTAGTTACCAATTAAAAAATTATTACCTCCCGGCCTCTAACTAATTAATAGATTGGTTGATAACCATTAATCTCCTGACCTCACTTTCTTAGTTAGGATAAATTAGGATTTACTGGATTCGACTTATCTCTCAACCTAGTCTAGCCTATGATAACTTCCTACTGTTGTCAATTTTAGTGATTCAGGAAAATGTAATCTATACCAATTAACCCTATTGAGAAAATCCTAAATTCTTCATTAATCATATCCTCATCCACTCGTTAATTTCCCCTAAGGGATTTAACAACTCATGTTATTCATAATCTCAATCTCAATTGAATAAATCATGTGAATAGCATGATTAAATCTGAAGAGAAACGAGATTAGAATAATCGTGGATTTGATATCGAATGGAGAATGGAGTAGCAAGTCATTTCATTAGAATAATGAAATATATTAAATGCTAATAAACGCTAAATTATTCATATCTATTCCCCAAATACTTAGAATATTTATGGATGTTTATTACTAGATTTGTGGATTTTGGTGCTCTTAATCCGGTTATTTCATGTTTTGTACTCAGGAGAGCACCAAGAGTCGAAAGGAGCCAAAAACGAGCTAAAAAGGGACAAAACGGACCAAAGCGAGAAGATGACACGGGCTAAGCCTTGCCACACGGGCATCTCACACGCCCGTGGCCTTCGAGGGTGTTGACCATGGTTTTCACGATTCACACGGCCTGGCCATTGAGCCTACAATTCAACGGATCGAACATGGCCTGGTAATCACGTCACATGGCCGTGGCACACGGGTGTGCCCATTTTTCAAAGAGTTTTATTTTACACGGAAAAAGGGTACTTAGGGAGGAAGAAAGCCAATCCAAAGCCTATATAAACACCCTAGGTGTGACCTAGAAGGAGGCCGCTCTTTCCAGAACTTTTATGGAATACAGAACCACACGCCGGGAATTACTTGAAGGAAGGCAGACGATCCATCTCAAAAGCCAGAGCTACTCCAAGACTAAAGATCTCTCTCAGAATTCCTCAAGGGGTTTTAGAGTTTTCTTTATGTTTTGTTATTTTCACACTTTTGAGATGTACTCTTATTTTATTATGAAGTAAACCCCTTAGATACCTAAGGGGGATAAAACCTATGATGGATGTTGTTATTATTATCTGAACTGTATGATAAATACTTGATTTGTTCTTAATTATGTGTTCTTAATGCTTAAGTTAATATTCTGGGTATTAATTCATGATTTGATGTGCTTATGCAGAGGAGGAATAGACCTTGCCTAAGAGTAGATTTGACATAAGTAACCGGAGTTGATCGAACGCCTAAAAATAGGGTTACGAGATTTTGCCGGATTAGGGTGAAACCTAATATGGGAATCCATAGAGTGATTTACTGCTTCCCTAGGGGTTTTAATTAAGAAAGAAATTTGATTAATTCAAATGAGGGTTAGACGTTATTAGTCTCGAAAGGGATAATAACATAGGTTAGGGAGTCGCACGGATCAAGTCAAGTGAATAAATTGTCCGGTTCAGAGTTAGATAACAAGTGAAATCTAGGTGGATTCCTCCTTGGGTGTCGTCTTTATCAATTGCTTCTCTTCAAGTCTTTTTCCAAATTTTCTCTTTGCTTTAATTAAATTAGTTAATTAGTTTAGATAATTAGTTTAATAAACAAACCCTTTTATTTCTAGGTTAGATAATAAAAAGATAGTTATTACTAGTACTTTTGGTTCCCTTCGGTACGATATCCCGGTCTTGCCATTACTATACTATTGTTCGTTAGGTGCGCTTGCCTTTTCGTTGTGATAATAGTTAGTCTAGGTTTGATCTTCATTATAAATATTTATTACTTGTTACGAATACGCGATCAAATGCAAACAAAAGATAAACTAAAATACTTCGACAAAATAATAAACTCTTGGATGAAACCGATTCCAAGAGGAAAAAAAATAAGTTTATGAAAAGTTGAAAGGAAACTAATCTAATCTTACTCATAACCTACTAGGGTTTTTGAGTGCGTCTAGGATGACTTAGTTACATCAAACTCCTAATGTCTTATTTATAGAAGTGTTGGTAGCCCAAATTAGGTTTTCAACATGTCTTAAGTCTTCGTATAAGGTTAATTGTGCAGACGAAAATAGCATTGCAATAGACCTTGCATGGTGCGACACGACATGCATTTTATGCGTTGTATTGTTCGTTCCAAGTTTTGACGGATCGGGAAACTTGTACATCATTCGTCCCTTGCTTCCACGTCAATTGGGACTATAATAGTTTTGGTATTATTACAAATTTATTCCATACATGATCAAAGATTAAACTATACAAGTATTGTGTCAATTAATTAAAATCTTGTTTAGATTAATTAATTAACTCATATATTCCTTCACATAAATCACGCAACAGAAACTTAATCATGATTTTACTTGTTTGAATAAACAAATCAAAAAGCACAGAACATCTTTTAACAAAATTAAATGAAACAAACCATGGAAATTAGATCATTCCAACACAAATGAATTTAAGATAACGTGATATTATTGAAAATCAAATGGTTAATTGAAATCATGTTTATGAATTGAATAAAACAAAATATTAGAAAGGGAAGAGAAAACACTAGCGAAATCTGGACGTTCTCAAGGCAAGATTTGATTGCTCCTTTCTTCGTTCTTTTAGATTCCTAACACAACCAATAAATTTTCTCCAAAAATGCCAACTAGGGTTGCTCCTAAGGTTATGCAAATGCTCTTTTTCAAGAGAGCAAATGGAAAAAGAAAACAAAAAGCTAGTGGGAAGGGAACAGAGTATATGAGAATACTAGTTGATGAGTGGATGAGTGAATGAGTGGCACTTGAGGGGTGGTATTTATACTTGAAGAGGGCATATTGTATAGGCTAAAAATAGTAGTCAATCCCTCTTTCCATAGTTGACCCTTGATAGTAGGGAGAGGGGTTAAGATGGTTTTGCTAAATTTAGCTTAATGCCATAAGTGAAAATGAACAAAAAGAAGAGGGGTTGGAACAGGTTTGGGATAAAGTTAAGTGTTATTTTGTAAATATTATAGTAAGCTTTGGGAGATGGTTTGGATGTGGGTTGGACGGATTGTGGGATGCTCCATAAGTTCATGCTTCATCCTCCTTCAATTGGACAGTCTAGCTGTTTCTTTTATATCAAACTGAAAATTAATTTGACAAAATTTTTGTTAGCTTAATTACTTTTTTTAATGGGTACAAAAAGCTTATTTGGGGAATCCATGGTTGTAAAAACTAGTTTTTAGTGTGTTTGGAAATAGTTGTTTCAACACCATAATTTCGATAACTAAATTAATATTTTATTATTTATTTAGTGTCTACGGGATATTATTAAGGTCGTATTAAAATTTCGTTAAGAAATTTTGAAGTTTACATAGTTAATTAAGTGAAAAGGACTAAATCATAAAATGTGTAAAGGTTGAGTTCTATTAGTTAAAAGGGCTAAATTTCTATGGAAAAGAATGTAAATGGACGTGAATGGTAAATATACCATTTAATGAGTTAGTGGATAATTATGGACTAGGTTTTATTGAAATTTTGATAGTTTTTAAAGGGTAAAATGGTAAATTGAATCTAAAATAAACTAAGAAAAAGATATCATCTTTTTCATTTTCTTCTTGCTTGGCCGAAATCACCATTAAGGGGGGCAGAAGTTTTGGTTTTCATTTCCTTCATGCATGGTACATAGTTTTGTTCTGATTTTAATGATTTTAATGTTTTTATGATCATTTTAGCTTAATCTAGCTAGCCTGGGGATCAATTTGTAAAATTTTTAAAGGTTGAGGGACTTTTCATGAATTTTTTGGATGAATTTTGATGTTAGTTGATGGGCTATGAATCTTTGTTGAAAAATAAACATATTTTGTTAAATGATTTTTGATGAAAATGGCAATTAAGAGTTGATTTGTTAAAAATGTGAAACTATGGGTTTTATCATGAAATGTTGATAAATATAAGTTATTTCAAGGTCCCTTGTAAATATGGTTAAGTGGGATTTAAGTTAAAATGGTTAAATTGCAAGATATGAACTTAAGGACTAAATTATGAAAAGTTAAAATGTTAGAGGCAAATTAATAATTTTGCATAAATATGAAATATAGATTAAATTGAATACTAGAAGTATTTAATTGGTTAAAATTATCTATTTAGATCAAGATAAACCACGTTTAGACTTAGATCGAGGAAAAGTTAAAGATTCAGATTAGTTTGATCTAACTACTACACCCCTAACTATCGAGGTAAGTTTGTATGAACGGTAATCGTTTTAATGTTATTTAAATGTTTACTATGTTATTTTTAATTTAAATGGATCAATATATAAATCTGTCAATGCTATGATGAATTAACGGATATCGAGTCCCGGTTGAACCTTAAGAATTCTTAGGATACAAATTACATGTCATTAGGGATTTCATGTTTCGGGTGCTGGTCTTGAATGTCCTATCGATGGCTAAGGTCCTGCAATTGTTGTAGATTCTCCATAGCTCTTTTGAGCAGCATTATGTAGCTTACATTCCAACCCACAGCTCGTATGAGCATTGCCGTAAAAGAAAGGTTACGATTATATGTAAAGGCATACTTCGTGTAAGCTTTCCCAAGTATCCGATGTAATTCTAGATGGTTTAATGGGTAAGAAAAGGAAAAGGAAATGGAAAGTATGCAAATGCAATGAATCATGACATTATGGTAACATTGATTATGTAAAATGTTATGTTTATACATGTTAGATCTGAGGCATGGGTACCAGCTAGGGCTACTATTCGGGCTCAAGAGGAAGCTTCAGCACCTGATGTGATCACTAGTACATTTTCTATCTTTGGTACTAATGTTAATTATTTGATTGATCCGGGGTCAATACACTCATATGTATGCACAACTTTAGTGTCGGATAAGAAAATACCTTTTGAGTCTATTGAATTTGTGGTTAAAGTAACGAATCCTTTAGGTTAATATGTGTTAGTTGATAAAGCCTGTAAAAACTATCCTCCATGATTCAGGATTGCAACTTTTTGGCTCATTTGATGTTGTTGCCATTTGATGATTTTGACGTGATTCTAGGTATGGACTGGTTAACTTCGCATGATACTGTTGTGAATTATAGACGAAAGCATATTGTGTTGAAATGTCAGAACGATGAAAGGATTCGAATTGAATTAGTAGATTGGATGGTACATCTAATGTTATCTCAGCTATGACGGCACATAAATATGTTAGAAAGTGTTGTGAGGCATATCTAGCTTACATATTTCATTCCAAGGTTTCATGATTGAAATTAGAGTCGGTTTAGACTGTTTGTGAGTTCACAGATGTATTTCCAAAAGAGTTACCAGGGTTACTGCTGATCAGAGAGGTTGAGTTTGCTATTAAGTTAGTGCCAAGAACTTCTGAGATATCAATAGCTCAGTATAGAATGGCACCCACAGAGTTGAAAGAGTTAAAAGCTCAATTACAAGAGTTGAAAGATAGAGGTTTGTTTG